>NC_063446.1:63650740-63738517 GCF_020379485.1 Brassica napus | reverse complement strand
CCGCCTTCCATCTCTTAACTTGTTTCCTGAGAGAACTCTGAAGCTGCAGAAATGCTGCTTCAAACTTGCCTTTCGACCCATAAATGTCTGAAAGTGTTACTTAAATATATAGGAATAATTACAAGGCTGTTGCTTCCTGTGCTTCATGAGTGCCACCAGATGATCAGGGACTGTGTAGAAGAAGCATAAGTATTTGAAATGATCATGATACCAACATTAGATCTGTCTCGCATCCTTCATCCAGGTTCTCTCTTCGCAATAGATTATATTCGAAAGGGATGACCTTTCGCTTGCGCAACTCTTTTGAGATGGCTTCGATGAAAGATGTCTCATCCACATCATGGTTGTCATTGCACGAAAATACTAGTATGCATTCTGTTTCTCGAGTTCATTTCCCTCGCAGCATTCAGGTATGATGTTACAGCCGCGCTGCGAAAGGATTGTCCTCAGGTTTTAGGAAATATGCATCAGTCTTAGCACTGAGGCGGCTAACAAGAGCCTCGAGGCCGCCTGAAACCTCGCCGCGTGCGAGAAAATCAATGACACGTCGGCGCTGCACCCAGAGGGAGTCAAGGAGGCATACGGTTTGCTGAGGAACTCGCAGAAAAAGGTACCAGTCATCGCTTGTTGGAGTCATAGTTGTGGTAATGTCTGCAACGGTTGGAATGTCGTCCCTTGAACCAGAGTCATCTGGTTTTCCCATTTACATGCTGGTGAACTCATGATACTTATGGCACCACTGTACGCGTCTCCCCCCATCATTCAAACCCAACCTTTGTATCCTTTCTCCCATTGCTCACTGACAGTATCATCATCTACACCTGAATGGTGCTTCTTGCTTAGAAGAACACCTTCTTCTTCGCATGGATCGTCCTTCTTGCTCACCGTAATCTTCCGTATCATAGGCCGGTAAATTTTAGCTTGTGAGTAGCTTCTGTGGATCGGCTGTCCCAGTCAATGTAATCCTGCAGTCCACCCATGGACTACAGAAGAGACACCTAAAACAAGAAATAAAAATAGGAGAAGGGCATTTGAATTCCATGGTCATATTGGTACTGTATAGATTATCCAGGAAACCAACGCTTCAATAACTATCTTTGATTAAAAGTAAATGGGGAAAATCATTAGTCAAGCTACCACTAATATTCTTCGACGCATAACCAGAGCTAGGAACTAGACCTTGGAAAGCCTAAAGAATCAAGCTTTAGCTATGCCCATAAACCAAAAACTTGTAAAGAAGTGTTAAAAGTTTACCTGGGATCTTATAAACTTTGCCCATGACTTTATATGTGGTCTTAGCATCACGTAGATCCAGAGTCATAAGAAACACCTGCAAAAACCAGTTATAAGACGAAAGAAAAGAAAGATCCAAACTTTGAACAAGATGGTGGTGAATTCACACTTATCTAATTCCTGGGAAAGGTTCTTCCTATCACCAGAAGCATTCGTACTTATACTCGAACTCCTTCTCCCAAGAGACCCAAACATGGTCGTCAATTTGTTCATCTTGTTGATCCAACCACACCAGCACTACTTGTAGTAATAATAATCTAAGCTGCTGTGACAGAGACGATCAAACTAATAATCTATCTATCGGCTTCATAGGGTAGCCTTAGATTTTCCATTATATCAGATGCAGAATTGCAAATGGAGAAGAGGAACAATCTTTGAGAAGCAAGATAAACTTTGAGGATACCCCTAAAGTCAAAAGTCAAAAGTCAACGGACGTCGTCTCATGGATCCAACCTTAGCTATAAAAATTGGTTCGCTTAAGAGTTTTCGAATAATTTCATAGAATTTAAACCAAATAGCTGGTAATTCAGTTTTTAAAATAAATTATCGGATAATTTCGATTTAAATCATTTCATAATATACAAATAAAATAGTTTGATAATTTGTTTCTCGGATAAACTTTTGGCTTATAAATTATACCTTTAGATATGTAATTATTACATCTAATTTTGTTTTTAGGCTAATTTTTGATTAAATTAGATGAACTGGCGACAAAATGGCGATTTTTCAATTTCGATGAAGTTACGGTGGTTTCTAGAGTTTTACGGCGGATCCGGTTCGGATTTACGGGGTTCCTCTTCGCATGGGGTATGATTGGCTAATCGAGGTCTTCTCTTATTGAGTCTCGGAAGCGTTGGGTTTCTATGGGAAGGGTCAAAGATGGAAGGGTTTTTATTTGGCGGATCTGCTAAGCATCTGATAAGCATGCTTTATCCGTAACAAGAAAGGGGAGAGGATAAAAAGAAATGATTGGAAGATTAGATGCTTGTTTAATGATCAATTATGATGCCCTCTAAAGTATTACAACTCATAGCTTAAGTAGTGAAATGCATAATGTAAAACGACAACGTTCAACTCCTTATTCCATAATACCAAACTCGACCAAGACCCTCTAACCACAGAGAGTCTTTCCATCTCTTCAAACTTCCTTCTAGCCACTATTCTTCCCTCTCTTCGATCTCAACCTCTTCTGAACAAATGCCAAAGGCACCGCCAGCTTATCAATACCCTCCCGTAGAAGAACCAGCTTGTCCTCAAGCTGACAATGAGGATACTGCTCCTTCAGACGCTGCAACGGCTCCCACGTATTCTCGAACTCCGGCAACCCAGACCACTTAACCAACACCTCAGTCTGTTTCCCATCCACTGATCTCCTAATGCTCACCAACTCCTCTGGTTCGGCATTCCATTCCAACGAAGACGATAGGATTAAAGGGAGCTCCTGGACCTTAGTGTTCGGTTCCACGGCAAGCTTCAGCTGTGAGACATGGAACACTGGGTGAACCAAGCTGTGCGCAGGCAACGCCAGCTTATACACAACCTTTCCCACTCTCTTCTCAATCAGATAAGGCCCAAAGAAATGCGGCTCTAGCTTCTCTGCCCTACGGTAGGCCAACGACGTTTGTCTATAAGGACGTAACTTTAAGTAGACCCAAGTGCCCACCTCGAACTCAACATCCCGACGCTTCTTATTAGCAGAGGCTTGCATCCTTGCTTGAGCAGTAGCAAGGTTGTCTCTCAGCTCCTGTAACAATTCATTCTGACCCTTGATCATCTCCTCTACTTCTGCATTAGCCGTCGGAACATCACCAAACCGCAATAGCCTCGGAGGGTCACACCCATACAACGCCTTAAAGGAGTTGTGTTAGTCGCTGAATGATGGGAGGTGTTATACCAATATTCTGCCCAAGGCAGCCACTGCACCCATGATGACGGCTTCCTCCCCGCAAAACATCTCAGATAAGCCTCCAAACAACGATTCACTACCTCTGTTTGCCCATCGGACTGAGGATGATACGATGTACTCTTGTGCAGTGCAGTCCCTTGGCTCTTGAACAAAGCAGACCAAAACAGGCTCAAGAACACCCTATCGCGATCCGAAACCATTGTCTCCGGAAATCCGTGCAACTTAACCACTTCCTTCACAAACGTCTCCGCGACCGTTTTTGCTGTAAAAGGGTGTTTCAGGGGAATGAAGTGAGCATATTTGGTGAGCCTATCGACAACGACCAGTATCACATCAAACCCTTTGGAGAAGGGAAGACCTTCCACAAAGTCGAGACTAATATCAGTCCACACTTGCTGAGGTATAGGCAATGGAGACAAAAGCCATGCTGGAGTTAATGTAGAGTATTTGTTCTGCTGACACACTGCACAAGCCTTGATAAAATCGGTGATATCGCTCCTCATGTTTTTCCACAACACTTCCCTAGCCATCCTTTTGAATGTCTTGAGCACCCCTTCATGACCCCCAATATTGCTGTCGTGAAACTGTCTCATTAGGGCCGGAATGAAAGGCGATTTCTCAGGAATGACGAGTCTGTTATCTTTCATAAGTAGCCCTTCCTTCACACTGTAACTCTCAGTTCCTTCTCTTCCCTTGTGCACAGCCTTAATAATCTCCTGCAACACTGCATCTTGAGCTACTTGTAATGCTAACTCCTCTTTGTCAATTGTTAGAGGAGCCGTCAATTGCAGCTCCAAGATCTCTTCTTGCCCCGGAATCCTTGATAATGCATCCGCCACTCTATTGTCTTTACCCGGCCTGTATTCAATAGAGTAGTTCAACCCCAATAGCTTCAAAGCCCATTTCTGTTGTTCTACTGACACCGCCCTCTGTTCCAGTAAATGCTTCAAACTCTTTTGATCAGTACGAATAGTGAACTTGTGACCTGTTAGGAAGTGTCGCCACTTAGTCACTGCGAACACAATTGCTAACAGCTCCCTTTCATATACTGATTTAACTCTGCCCTTACTAGAGAAAGCCTTGCTGATAAAGGCAATTGGCCGGTCACCTTGAGACAACACTGCTCCTATGCCAATTCCTGAAGCATCAGTTTCGACCACAAATGGCTGAGTGAAGTCAGGAAGGATCAACATTGGTAGCTGTGTCATTGCTGTCTTCAATCTCGCAAAAGCATGTGAAGCTCGATCGGTCCATTTAAATCCCTCCTTCTTCAGTAGATCAGTAAGGGGTCTCGCTATTTTCCCATAGTCTTCTACAAACCTCCTGTAATACCCTGTTAACCCCAAGAACCCTCTCAAAGACGTAACATTCTTCGGTTGAGGCCATTGCTTCACAGCTGTTATCTTCTCTGGATCTGCAGCAACGCCCTTTTTCGAAATAACATGCCCCAAATACGCTATTTCCGATTGCCCGAAGGCACACTTCTTCTCATTGGCATAAAACTGGTGTTCCTTCAACAGCTGCAACACTAACCTCAAGTGCTCACGATGCTCCACCTCTGTCTTACTATAGATTAGGATATCATCAAAGAACACCAAAACAAACCTCCTGAGATAAGGCTTGAAAATATCATTCATCACTGATTGGAACGTTGCAGGGGCTTTGGTGAGGCCGAAAGGCATCACCAAGAACTCATAATGGCCTTCGTGGGTTTTGAAAGCCGTCTTACCCACGTCATCTGCTCGCACCCGAATTTGGTGATAACCTGATTTCAGGTCCAGCTTGGAGAAGATGGTTGCCCCTGCTAATTCATCAAGCAACTCCTCAACCACTGGAATGGGGTACCTGTCGGGTATCGTGCTCTTGTTCACTGCTCTATAGTCGACGCAGAACCGTAGACCGCCATCTTTTTTTTTGACTAACAACACCGGACTCGAAAAAGGGCTGATACTTGGGCGAATTATTCCCGCCTGCAGCATCTCCTTAACCAGCTTCTCAATCTCATTCTTCTGTGTATGCGAGTATCGGTAAGGTCTCATATTTATCGTTGACGTTCCCTCTTGGAGGGTGATCGCGTGCTCCCTTGTACGCTTTGGAGGTAAGTCCCCCGGCATCTTAAAAACTCCTATAAACCTTTTTAACAAGGCGGTGATGGCTGGGCTGGGGTTTGTCTCTGTTTCCTTGCTATCATGCTCAAATAATGCTTGCAGCTCCAACAGACACCACATCTTCCTTATCGCAGAGCTTCTCCATCGTATTAAGGGACACTTGAGCCTTCAGTAACTCCGGATCACTGCAAATCGACACCCACTTCTCATCGCGTTGAAACCTCAGAATGTTCAACCCCCAGTTAATGCGGGTCTCCCCAAGTTCAGCCAACCACGAATATCCCAAAACCAAATCAATAGTTCCCAGCTCAAAGAGCAAGAACTCTTCTTTAATCGTCACTCCTTGAATCAATACTTCCACACCTTCACATTTTCCAGAACCTGATATAACTTCTCCATTTCCAACCGCCACTCCAAAGCCTACCGTCTCCACCACGGGCAACTTTAACTCACCCACCAACTTCTTCGAAATAAAGTTACAAGTAGCCCCTGAGTCGATAAGAACCACGACGTCTCTATCCCCCATCCTGCCTTTCATCTTCATAGTTTTCTTAGAGGTAATTCCCACCATTGAATTCAAGGACAACACATGTAACTCCTGCTCCTGAGTATCATTGTGATCCTCGGACTTCTCTTCGTCGCTCAACTCTTCCTCATCTTTCACTTCACTATCATCCAACTCCATTTTTTTAACCTCTGAAAAGCCTTACATCGATGCCCTGCAAAGAACCTTTCTCCACAGTGTCTGCAGGGGTTCTGGATGTTTTTCTTCTGATCATTGCTCTTGTTGTCACGCTGAGAGTCCACAGACTTCCTCGCCGATGTGTTCTCCCCGTAACGAGCATTACCAGAGTTAGAGTTGTAGCTCCTATGGCTAGAGTTGAGGGTGGGCGCTGAACTAGTCCTTTGGAAGGACCGATTTTGATAGGAACTGCGCTCATTCTCCTGTTCTTCAATGATCTTGGCCATGTCAACAATCTCATCCATCCCTACTGGCCTCAATCTCACCACTTGCTCTCGCAAACTCCGCTTCATTCCGTGCAAGAATATCTCCTCTAGCACATCATTTGTCACATGAGGTACTTCTGCGGATAGCTCCTCAAACTGCTCTCTATACTCGGATATAGTCCCCGTCTGCCTCAACCGTAACATCTGACTAAGGATGGTTCCTCCCCTTGTCGGTTTGAATCTCCTCCTCAGTTTCACCTTAAAATCCCTCCAATCTAACGGCTCCTCCCTGTCCTATATCATTCTCAACCATGTCACAGCACAACCAATCAAACACGACATCGCCAACGACAACTTCTCTTCTTCCTCCGTTTGATTCACCGAGAAACACTTCTCCATCCGAAAGGTCCAGTCATCTGGGTTCTTCCCTTCAAAGTTTGGCAGATCAAGCTTCTTCGGAGGTGATTCAAGTTTCTGTTGAGATGAATACCCCGAGGAACCCGCATGATAAAACGGAGTGTTGAGCTCCGCATATCTGAAAGGGGTCGCCATCTCCGGAACATGTAGAAGGCCTTTCTCTGGACGGATCTGTAATCCTTGGGTGTTGGAAACAGATCCTTCAGTCTCGCGATGAATCTCTCCCGGGCCTCCCTCCTTTGGCTCGACCTTCTCCTGATTCGTCACCACCACCGGTTGTTTCTGGAACATAGCCATCAGCTGAGTATGACGCTCCTCAGCCTTCCGATCGACCTCCAGGAACTTTTGATCACTCTTCAACGTCGTCTCCAGAATCGATCGCTCACTCCTCGCCATCGAGTCACGTAGCTCATCGATCGTAATTGAGACAGCACTGATCCTACCTTCGAGAGCCGAGATCCTTTCGGTGTGAGTCTCTTGCTTCGGAGGCATTTTTCAGCTCTGATACCAATGATAAGCAAGCTTATCTGTAACAAGAAAGGGGAGAGGATAAGAAGAAAGGATTGGGAGATTAGATGCTTGTTTAATGATCAATTATGATGCCCTCTAAAGTATTACAGCTCATAGCTTAAGTAGTGAAATGCATAATGTAAAACGACAACGTTCAACTCCCTATTCCATAATACCAAACTCGACCAAGACCCTCTAACCCACAGAGAGTCTTTCCATCTCTTCAAACTTCCTTCTAGCCACTCTTCTTCCCTCTCTTCGATCTCAACCTCTTCTGAACAAATGCCAAAGGCACCGCCAGCTTATCAGCATCGCTCTAATTGGTTTCGGGATGGGAAGATCTTGGAAGCTTGGCATGTGATTGGATCTTGGAATGACTCACTCATTGCGAGTTATTCCAAGACTCTCATAGGGCGGTGCATGAATCCTCAGAAACAAGACATGAAGATTCTCCTTTTCATGCTTCCGAGAATATGGAATGTAGTAGGCCTGGGCATTTTAATCTGGACCCGAAGACCCGAACCGGAACCGACCCAAAAATACTCGACCCGGAACCGGACCGAAAATTTACAAGTACCTTTTGGGTCTAAATTTTTTTACCCGAAAGAACCGGAACCGAAAAGAAACCGACCCGAATAGACCCGGACCCGAAAAGAACTGACCCAAATAGATCCGATAAGAACCGATTTGTACCCGACTGAAAAACATATATATCTAAAACTATGATGTTTTTGTGTTCTATTTTATATATATTATTTTATGATTTAGTTGAAATATCTTTTGTTAACAACATTTGTTATTATTTTTTAACATTTTTAAAGTAATATAAAACTTTAAAATGTAAAATTTAGAGTTTTAAAATATTTTATTTTAATTATTTATAGTTTCATTTAAGTCGTTTTGTAAAATTTTAGATATATACGACAAATATTCAACTAAAGTTGATGGAATTGAGTATATCATGTCATTTTCAGATCCTAAATACCCGAACCCGACCCGGACCCGATATGGATCCGAAAAATTACGGATATTTTATGGGTATTTTAATTATAGACCTGAACCGACCCGGACCCGAGAAGAACCGACCCGAACACGAACCGAAAATTTTTAAGTACCTATTGGGTCTAAATATTTAAGACCCGAAAAGATCCGGACACGAAAGGAACCGGCCCGAACCAGATCCTAAGACCCGAACTCCCAGGTCTAGAATGAAGAAGGACGTGTGGTCGGTGCTGATCTCGGTCTGGGAAAGTTCCAGTTTAGCTTTGACGTGGAGGAAGATATTGTGGAGGTCCTCAAGATGGAGCCCTTCCATTTTGACTATTGGATGTTGTCTCTGGTTAGGTGGAAGCTGGTGCTCGAACCGAACTACCCATCAAAGATTACATTATGGGTCCGTTTGCTGGACATTCCACTCCAGTTCAGAGCGGCTCCGATCTTCCAGAGCGTGGGTGATGCTATTGGTCAGGTTCAGGGTCCGGTGGATCTCGTTCATTGATGGCTTTAAGCCGTTGGTTTTCTCTGTGGCTATTGAGCCCGAGGAAGGTGTGGAGATTCTGGTGGCGCTACGATATGAGAAGCTTTACGGTTTTTGTAAGGAATGCTTGAGCTTGACTCATGATCAGTCTCGTTGCCCGAGACTCTTTCAAGAAGAAACTGTAAGCTCCACGAAAAGGGAACCAGTAACTGATGGAACGGAGAGAGCTAACGCCACAAGCTATAAAGCGGTTGTGGCTAATGGCACCAGGCAGAGGGATGAACGTGGATCTGGACAACAATCACGTTATCAAGGGTTCAGAGGTGGGGATAAAGGCCAAGGTATCGCTAGAGATAATCAAGGGCCATTTCGCCAGGAAGATTCTTATCATCCTTATGGAGGCAAGTTCTCAAGGGGCTATGGTGAGGGATCCACTTTCCAAGGAAGACATACGGGATATGGTGGCCGCAGGCCTGGTGTGCAGTCTAGGGGCTTCCAATAACCCCCGGAATGGTGAAGGTGACCAGCTGAGAGACTCAACGAAGCTTATGCTTGATGCTTTTAAAAGTGTCCCTAAGTCGCCTGCTGGGGATGGTTCTGTGTTACCAGTACAAGGAACTGGGACGTCTTCCAAGACTCGCAAAGCTTTGTTGTTCGAGGACTCAGGTCCAGATGGCCCAGCTGCTGCTCAAGTAAATGGGATCGATATGAAAGAGGAATCGAAGGTTGCGGGGGAGAGCGCGGACAGTGGAGAGGTTTTGGAGTTGTCTGATGAGAACTTGCATTCTCAGGCTTTGCATGAGGCTAACTTGATGATAGAAGGTGTGTTACTATCAGATTCTGAGCTCCTGGTGGAGGAGGATGAGAACATAGAGGAATGGGAACAGGGTGAGATCACAGACTTCATGGAGGAAGAAGAGCTAGCTGCTGGAGTTCAAGAATTGGGTGATAATATTGATATGGCGGTCATTCAAGACGGCGCAGAGGCTCAGGTGGATGTGGAGGCTCAGATGAATGATGAGGATGAGGAAGCGGCTAAGAAGAAAGAAGCAAAGAGTGGGTAGCTGCGAAGGGAAGTCAGTCCAAGAAGCGTGTAGCACAGCCCTTCGTCTCTCCACGTAAGAAGTTACTGTCCAAGGCGGCATCTAAGGTGCGCGATAAAGGCTTCCAGAAACCTCCCCTTAAGCCGAAGAAGTCAGCAGAGTAAGGTTCTGGTTTTGAGTGTTTTTATTTTGAGTTTCCTGGTTTGAATAATGTTGGATTCATCTATGAAATCCTTTAGAATCGAGTCTGGTCCTAGTTGTTTGGTCTTTTTAACCGCATGTCTGGAAGATATTCATCAGGTGTGGTATGTTTCTGATCATTTCTTGTTGGTGTGTAAGTGGTCAGTAAGGTTTAATAATAATTGGCTTTGTTTTGGTATAAGTACGGTGCTCTATTGGTGTCAGTTTATGACTATATGCTGTTTTTTTCACATTACTTTGGGTTCCACTACTGTCGGAATATGCAAGGCTTGTACCTTCCTGAGATTATATGGTGCACGTACAAGAATCAAGGCGTTAAGGTTATGATAATCATTTATACAATGAGATTTTTTCTGATGAATTGGCTGGAGTTTTGGTATTTGTGGAGACAAAAGTGTATGTATGGTTCATCCTATACGGTTTGGTTTGGTACACAACTCAGGAGTAAGGTTTGGTATGCCTGTGCGTTTAGAATCTGTGTGAGGAACTAAGAGAAGCGTGTTTTATGGTGGCTTAGGTTGCTAAATTTTTTTGAATATAGAAGTACCACCGTTGTTTTGTTTCAGAGAAAGGTCCTTTTTTCAGTTATTTCATTGGATGGTCTATACTTGTATAAAGTCTATGAACTTCACGTTGTACGGCTTTCTTTTAACTTATATCTCATAAGTAGCATCTGTATGTATGGATGGTAGGTGATGCCTCGGGTTATGGTTATGGTTGTGGTTTGTCAAACAGGTGGTGTTGCTCAACGGATATGTATGGCCGAACTGATGACACTACATCATCAATTTCATTTGTTTTCAGTGTTCTTTAGACTGGTGTATAAATGAAAATTTTGAGTTGGAATTGCCAAGGTCTTGACCGTCATTGGACTATTAGTTATCTTCGGAGATTTGGTCAAAGCACCAGTCAGCTTTTATTTTTCTTTCTGAGACAAAGCAAAAATTCGACTTTGTACAATCTTTTCGGTTTCATTTCGGTTATAGTCATCTCCAAAGGATCCTATAGGTAGAAGTGGGGGATTAGCTCTTTTTTATGATTCCAGTTACCAGGTGACTATTATCTCATTCAATAATTGAATCATTGATGTAGAGATGGAGTATAAAGCACCAGGAAGCAAATATTTTTATCCTTTTTATATACAGGGAACCAAATCAAAATTTACGTGACCACATCTGAGAAAGAATGGCGAGAATTAGTATCTCTCGGGATGATCCTTGGTTTATTATTGGTGATTTAAATGAGATCACCAGGAACCATGAGAAATAAGGTGGTGTTCTACGACACACAGATTCTTTTTTGGCTTTTAATAATATGATAGTCAACTGTGGTTTGCTGGAATTTCCCAGTCTCGGTAATACTCTATCATGGAGTGACAGAAAAAAGGGACAAGATGTTAAGTGTCGGTTAGATCGGGCTCTTGGGAACAACCATTTCTAATATACTGAGAGTAACATAATATTAGATGTTGATTATCTCCTTTCAATTAGGAATGCACAATATGAGAGAAATTCAAGGTGTGACCACTATATAATTTTGTCATCATATCTATATAGAGTTAGTTTATAGATTACTCTATATGTTTCAAATGTAACCAGTTTTAATTAAAATCTGTAATATTTAAGAGTTATTACTTTAGAAAACTGTCATTTAATATATAAATTTAATCAATTACAAAGTAATTTACATAATTTAATTGGCCACACAATATCCAATAAATATAAAGTTACATTGAAATATAAAAATAATTTATATAGTGAAACAAAAAATACTTTTAAATCATTATATTATAAAACAAAATGAATTTTCAAATTATATTGAAACATTAGAATAGTAAGAATCAGAAAAGCTGAAATCTCAACATCGATCATTTACGCCGGCCATGCCTTAGACCATCTCCAATGTATTTCTCTATTTTTTCCTCTAAAATAGAGGAATTTCATAATAGAGATGAATTTGTCTCCAATGTATTTTTCTATTTTCTCTCTTAAAAAGCAATATTCTTGATATATTCTTTTCTAAGTTTACAAATAATATTTTTTATTTGTGAAAGTTGAAAACCAGCCCAATTTATTTTAATATTTTATAAAATTATGATATTATTTACACTAAATATTTCTTTACAAACTATTATGTAAATAAAAAATATAATTATATTTATATAAATAATATATTTCACTAAAAAAATATTTTCGATTATAATTGTTTAAGTAAAAAGTTAAAAGATCATTTTGTAAAAACAAATAGAGGAGGTGACTTGACAAAAATATAGTTTCTCATTGGCCGATTATTTTCGCTTACGTGGACACTCTATCTGAGGCTTATATCCTCCAGTTTTAATTAAAATCTGTAATATTTAAAAGTTATTAATTTAGAAAACTATCATTTAATATATAAATCTAATCAATTACACAGTAATTTACATAATTTAATTGGCCACACAATATCCAATAAGTATAAAGTTACATTGAAATATAAAAACAATTTATATAGTGAAACAAAAAATATTTTTAAACCATTATATTATAAATCAAAGGAAATATTCACATTATATTGAAACATTAGAATAGTAAGAATCAGAAAAGCTGAAATCTCAACGTCGATCATTTACGTCGACCATGCCTTAGATCATCTCCAATATATTCCTCTATTTTTTTCTCTAAAACAGAGGAATTTCATAATAAAGATGGATTTGTCTCCGATGTATTTTTCTATTTTCTCTCTTTAAAAAGAATAATTTTGGTATATTCTTTTCTAAGTTTACAAATAATAATTTTTATTTGTGAAAGTTGAAAACCAACCCAATTTATTTTAGTATTTTATAAAATTATGATATTATTTACACTAAATATTTCTTTATGATACCACTCAAATTACCCTAAGGAGTGATTTATATTCTCTTAAATAAGAGATCGAGTTGTAGTATTTAGGGATCGAATTCACAGGGAGCTAGGGAACCTAGGGATTCTAAAATGATTTGTTAAGCAAAGATTTTTTAAGAGTTTTAAAAGTAAATTGCAGTTTTATATTGAACAAATGTTTGTTCAATAGCAGGTTTTTTTGGGGGTTTGGTGCTTAAAAAGGAAATAGCTAGACTTAGGGTTTTTATTCAGGAAAATTGAAATTATAATCCTATAGATGCCTAATGAGTTGCATGCATGATAATGTAAAGCTCAACTATTTGATCAACAAGTCTTTCGGCTCTTGCGGGCATTGACTTGTTGTCTATTAACTAGATCTATGATCTCAACTCTCGTTCTATTGATCTATAGAAAGTGTCGATCGATATTCCAATGGGCGTATCGATCGATACACCTTTTGCACCGTCGATCGATTATTCAAGTATGATATCGATCGACGCGCTCTAGTCAAGCTTTATGCGTAGGTTGAATGAATGCTTACTAAGCTCACTAGATCAGCTTTCTCCTTGCTCATAGCAAGAAACATAGCTTTATTAGAATGTTTTCAGGATGAGAATAAAGCTATGGCTTTTATCAATCTATCCAAGGGCAGGTTCTAGGTAGCTAATCTAGAAACAAGCATTAATGAACAATCCTAAAGATGATTATCACAACTTAGCAATCTATAGTTGGAGATAATCCCTCCTAACCTATTTAAACCCTAAAATCTAACAAGAGAACTACTCAGACATGACTAAGCAATTCATAACAATGGTTAAGTATAAAAACTTCATAGAATAGATAAAATAGATATCAATGGAGTTCCAATCACAAATTATAAATTTGGATATTCTCTCTTATCTATCAATAAAACAATGAAACACAAAGAAAACATACTTTGCCTCTAACATGGCCGCAAAGCTTATATAATTAGGGTAAAACTCGTCAGGGGCAATCTTGTAAAATAGTAAAATCTTGGGCTTCAAGTTGGTTGTGACCAAACGGGCTTCCTGCGCGCTTCGCTGTCGATCGACACCATGTCTTGTGCATCGATCGATTCGAGCTCTCCAATATCGACCGATAGTCGATCTCGATGGTCATCTCGGGTGCTTGCTCCAAATATCTCCAAAACGCTCTAAAATCATCACTTATCTCCAAAACATTCCTGATCTTATAAATATAATAAATAGACTATAATAATATAATTATTAGTAAAAACACCTATAAACTATGGATGAAAATGGGTCAAATCCATAGTCTATCAACTCCCCCAAAACAAACAGGAAGTCTCTTTGAAAGAGGTTTTAAAAACAGCAGGGACTCACATGATTTAAAACTTAGAATCATCACTTTTACAATATTGCAATCCACATCTAAGAAGTCCTAATCACAAAAGTACATCATATCATATCCTAGCTTAGCAATAAAATTCATCTAGCCAACAACTTAGCATAATCTTGTCTTTCATTCCCCTCTACCAACCTCATTTCTTAGCATAAAATAAAAGTGAATGCTTTACCTTGGGAGTATCGATCACAGGATTCTAGGACTTTCAAACAAGTGTCTGGACATGCAGGTAAACATTAGTTCCTATCATCTCTCTCTACTAATTTTCTCTCTTGGTCAAAGTCTGCTTATATGCAAGATCATTAACCAAGATTGGACAGGCTTCCATGAATCAAGCTTTAATGGTGGTTGCCACCAAGTCCTGTGCACTTCTTTTTTACTTATATCCTAGGATTTTTTGTGAAACAAACCTTAATGGTTGTAGCCGCCAAGTCATATTCTAATCCTTTACCTATGAAATTCTTATGAAGCAAGCCTTAATGGTTGTAGCCGCCAAGTCCTGTTCGAATTCCTTCCTAATAAATCTCTAGTATAATAATAAATATTTTTTTTAATATTTCGAAACTAGAGAGAGAAAGGGTGATAAATCTATATACACAAGGCTTTACCTTCCAGACTTGTTTAAAGAATCCGATCCCATGTATACCACGCCCCAAGACAAGCAGTTGTGTCAGGTTTAGTGTTGGAGGTCAGCTTTGGTTCCTTCAAAACAATCTTAGCAAGAGTGATTAGTTGACAGGTTGATCCACTTTAGTATCTTTAGTACCATCTGCAATCAGTAAGTCTAGAATGGTGCTAAAAAGTGGTTAGATATCTAGCAAAATCAATAAGTTCATAATCCTCCTTCTTGACTCAATAATAACTTAATTTGAAAACATTTTTAATAAGACTAATAAGTAAATAAATATCAGTAAACCTCCCCCCAGACTTAAACTACATTGTCCTCAGTGTAAATTCAGTCAGAGTTATAGTTAAAAATAAATCATAAGGACTCAATGTAACAAGTATGAACGATATACCAGACCGGAATAGATGTCGACCGATGTAACTATGTTGATGTCGGTCGACGCAGGTAAGGCAATGTCGATCGATGTCGACTTGTTCGCATCGGTCGATACAGATGGCAATCGTCTACTCGGATCTTCTTTTTGTTTTGTTTTTTTTATGACCTGCAATAAATAAAAACCACCATAAATAGTAAATTAATAAAAACTTAATAAATATTACCTAATAGTGGGTTGCCTCCCACTCAGCGCTTTGTTATAGTCATTTAGCTTGACTTTGGAGGTGTTTTGGTTAGTAGTGTTGAGAACTGGGACTTGTTGGAAAACAAGTATCCATTTCTTCTTTGCGCTTGTTAAACCATGTACCAGTGAAGTCTCTCATTGCTTCATCCCCTCTGCGCCATTTATCCTTCATTGTTGCAGTTGTGTTTTCAATTCTCTGCAATTTTTCACCAAGACTCTCAAGGTTGAATTGATGCCTGGTAAGTGCGGCATAAGTGTCAGCTGAGATCTCCTTTCCATGGTAAGGTGTGTTGGACATGTCGGATGTCGTCTTTGGAACTAGCTGGCCTCAGTTTCTATTACTGTCGATCGATGTTGAATTGTGGGTGTCGATCGATTTGTTATTGGGTCTGTCGATCGATAACGATGCTTCTGGTCGACTCGCAATGTAACTCTGAATCTCCACCAACTCCCCTTGTATAGCTTTGACCTTGGAGGTCAATGCACTGATTGTAAGATCCATAGGAAAATAGATGTCATCACATCTCCCATCAAGCCTCTCCTCTGTAGTTTCAGAGCTCTGTAGATCCCTTCTATCAACTGATCTATCTCTTCTCTGGTGTGGAAATTCGGTCGAGACTTCATTGTGTGTGGGCGTGGCGGATTGGTGTCGATCGATGCGGCCAAGCGGTTGTCGATCGATGCGTGATGGTGTCTGTCGAGCGTTGGTGATTGTCTGTTGTCGATTGATTGGGGTTGTCTTTTGTCGATCGATGGCGGTCGAGCAGTGCCGGTCGCGTTCTGAATTCTGGCTATGTCCTTCTTCATCTCCTCCATGCAAGTAGTTAGCCAACTTATACTATCATTCAATGGATAGTAGACACCATCAAGCTTCATCTGGAAAGCTTCTTTGTTCCTATCATGTTCACCACATATTCAAGTATGATATTGATCAACGCGCTCTAGTCAAGCTTTATGCACATGTTGAATGAATGCTTACTAAGTTCACTAGATCAGCTCTCGCCTTGCTCATAGCAAGAAACATAGCTCTATTAGAATGTTTTCAGGATGAGAATAAAACTATGGCTTTTATCAATCTATGCAAGGGCAGGTTCTAGGTAGCTAATCTAGAAACAAACATTAATGAACAATCCTAAAGATGATTATCACAACTCAGCAATCTATAGTTGGAACTAATCCCTCCTAACCTATTTAAACCCTAAAATCTAACAAGAGGACTACTCAGACATGGCTAAGCAATTCATAACAATGGTTAAGTATAAAAACTTCATAGAATAGATAAAATAGATATCAATGGAGTTCCAATCACAAATTATAACTTTGGATCTTCTCTCCTATCTATCAATAAAACAATGCAACACAAAGAAAGCACACTTTGCCTCTAACATGGCGGCAAAGCTTATATTAATTAGGGTAAAACTCGTCAGGGGCAATCTTGTAAAATGGTGAAATCTTGGGCTTCAAGTTGGATGTAACCAAACGGGTTTCCTGCGCGCTTCGCTGTCGATCGACACCATGTCTTGTGCATCGATCGATTCCAGCTCTTCAATATCGACCGATAGTCGATCTCGATGTTATCTCGGGTGCTTTCTCCAAATATCTCCAAAACGCTCCAAAATCATCACTTATCTTCAAAACATTCTTGATCTTATAAATATAATAAATAGACTCTCTAATAATATAATTATAAGTAAAAACACTTATAAACTATGGATGAAAATGAGTCAAATTCATAGTCTATCATTTTACAAACTATTATGTAAATAAAAAAATATAATTATATTTATATAAATAATATATTTCACTAAAAACATATTTTCGGTTATAATTGTTTAAGTAAAGAGTTAAATGATCAGTTTGTAAAAACAAATAGAGTAGGTGACATGACAAAAATATAATTTCTCATTGGCTGATTATTTTCGCCTTCGTGGACATTCCATCTAAAACTTATATTCTCATTTTATTTCTTGATTGATAAGTGAATGCCACTGAAAAGTAATGAATCCTAATTTTCAGCATTAATTGTCATTTTCCTTATTTAAAACATTTATAAAGCGTGACTTTGTTGCAATTAATACTCTATTTTGGTTTGGAAGTCTAAACCACTTTGTGTTTGTTACGAATTGTTTAATATAACTCATTCAAAATTGTTGATTGAAAAATATACTTAACCGGTTAGTTGAAATCGGAGCATAACCCATATTACCATAAAGAATACTGAAATCGATTTAATGGTAGGATTACAGAAATTACAATTTTAAACAAAAATTATTTTATAATGACTTATTTAACTAGCAATTCATATTAACAGATAATTTATTAGTCTTCAATATGAAACGATATGAAAAAATATATTTATAAGGTGATTATAATGGTTTGGATGATTTTTGATTAAATCGGATTCAATCGAACACTATGTAGTTATATGTTTAAATTTTAGTTTGACTACCAAGTATATTATCATAATCTATATCTTAACAAATATTTTTAAAAAGTAAAAATTAATCAATTCTACACATAATATCATTAGTATCTACATTTAAAGTAACACAATATAAGCATCATTCTTAAATTATTTCTAAAATCTAAATTTCAACTAATATTCAAAGTAGTTTTCATATTTCACTCTAGTGATTTCAACAATTAATAATATCGATTAGCATATATATGAAACCGTTTTGATTTATTTAGAAACATAATATTACATTATACTTATTTTCCAAACTCAGTATATCTACACTTTTTACCTAGGTCTATGTTTTCTTTTGAATATATTAACCTAGATTCCTAAGACCCTTCTATAGATACTTTTCCTATTACTCTATATCCATCCGCAATTCACAAAAAAACATGTCTAACTAGAAAAATAAGTCTCTTTTTAAAAATGTCAAACCTTTTAAAATCGGTTGGCAAATTCACGTGAAATTGTTTCATTCGCCAAATCTAAAAGAAGTGAATTATATTTGTATTTATAATACATTTAAAAAAGCGAATGTAACTATACATTTACCAAATCTAAAACTAGTATATAATAAGAAACAAAACCGCATTCAATTCAAATAACAATCCAACAATAATTTAATAATATTCATGTACAAAAATATTCTATATGAGCACGAGTCCAAATCTAGTAATGCCTTCTTACACATGGATTTAGAAGAGGTTTACATAGAAGCATCTTTACTGATCTCAAATAACTTACTATTCTAAGCCTGAATGTCTCGATAGAGAATCACCGGAAGACCTATACACAACCATGAAGGAAAAGCAACTCTTGATTATGCCCATCCGATCCCTCTCCCTCTTTCTCTGCAACACCTTCTTATCACATGTCAGAGCCTTATATATAGCAAAACCATCACATGAGGTGGGATGCAAACTTATTTTTTTTCTACGGTGGACGAATCCTTGTGGTATGCTAATTTGGACGAGGGTATACTTAGAATACGGATAGGCTAACAAAGTTGATACAAGAAAGCTCTGAAATAAAGCATTTTTGTGTGTGTTTATCATAGCTAAGTAATGTTAAAAAGAAAGATGCATGAAGATTAGAACATGATTTAGCAACTAGAATGATACTAGCTTCTATAGTTTCTAGTGACTGGCTCATTTAGCCGTGAATCTTCTAGTAGCTTTAAGCTCTTCAAAGATACCTCGTCTGATCGACAAATTCGTAAACACTTTGGTCTAGTAGACAACCTAAAAGTCAAACCATAACATAGCAATCTGTAAAGCTTTCTAAGTACGACCACTCTTTTCTACTACCAAAACAACGCAGTCAAGCATATCTACGTCAATACTGAACCAATCAAGATTCAAGAATCGAACTAAAAAAGATTTAGTATGGAACTTGGGAGAAGAAACAGAGTTTGCAAAGAAAGAGCTGGAGATTTCAGCATGCAACTAAACATCCACACTTTCGTGGCAAGCCAAATCCATGAGTCTAATGTCATAGAATGAATACAGATAACTTAGTAGCTAACAAGCACTCATTCCTTATGCTTCAAACAACAATCATCTCTATACCACAAATTACATATACCAACAATCATCAAACATACAAGTTTCTTTAATCAACCACAGAACAAACAAATAATGGCTCGACAATGTGGACTTATCTCGCGACTTTCTTCATACTTCCTTCAACACTGAGCAGTGAGCACATACATTTTTATGCAAACACCTTATCAAAACATGGAACTTTGTAGACCAATGGCTGTGGTTCCACCAAGCTCAAGCAACTGAACATGCATGCCATGTAAAGGGAGAAACAGAGATAGAGAACCATACTCTGTTTTGTATTTTGGAAGCAGAACAAAGTTGCAGTAAAGTGACGACCTCATCAATCATCCTCAAATAACAATCAGATCCAAGGAAAAGCTTGACGTCAAACTTTAGCCAGATAGTAGATAGAGCTCTTCTTTGAAAATCCAAAGGGTCTGAAAAGTAATGCAACGTCTTCAAGTTCCTAATTCAATGGTAAATTGTGTTTTAACATGATAACATATACTTATGAAAGCTATTAGAGAAACAAAAAGAAAAAAAAAATAGAATTCCAGTAAGCAGCATTCTACTACCTTTCGTTGGTCTCAAGACCAAGAACCTCCAGTCTTGGAGTAAACACTCATAAGGGGATTTCATCTCTCATTCTACCATTCCTTCTTTCTCCAACTTGCGAGTGTGACCGACCTCTTATGGGTACAAAAGCTTCACTCGATGTACGCTCAACAGTATCTGTAACCCGAGTTCCCTGGAACCCACGGTCATTCTCATCTGGAGCATATAGCAAACTCATCCCACACCTTGTCACCTTGCACCTTTCTAGCTTCCTTTCAGTGCCATCAGTAAGGTAGAATTCAAATGAGGCACTAGTGGGACGACATCTATTACCGTCGTTACTCTCTTCATTCCATTGGAAGACTGGCACATTACAGTTGTTAAAGCTAATAAACACATGGTCAGATCCAAGTTTCCGTGGTTCATGGCAAGATGATCCACATGACTCGTTCCATACCCCAAGACAGAAACTAAATCTGATTGACTGACCGTTTCGATTTTGAAATCTGCACTTGCACCTTACAGATAAACGGTTTGCATGACGACCTTCGTGATCCTTGAAGGTGACAACAACACCTAGGGAAGCTCCAATAAATTTATTGTTGCACCAGTGAGGAAGGAGGTTGGTTTCAATCGAAGATCCCATACTCTGATGGCAGAACCATGAGGGTATGTCACTTCCTGGGAAGCAAACGGCAACCAGAGGATCCAGAACTAGTCCCTGAAGTGGAGGGTTACGAAGAAAACCATTTAAGCATGAGCGTATGATAAGGATATCACCGGAACAAGAGAATAAAATGAAGACAGACCTTATGATTATGTTGAAGAGATGTCCTTGCCAGTAGCTGACTCTTGAGTTGGGCCTGAGCTACAATAGCTTCTTGTTCAGCTCTGTTCAGTTTGAAGCAATCCGTAAAAATGAAAGTAGTATGCATCCTCTCAGTTACTAGGGGAACTGTCACTGGTTTTGCAACTTTTTCCAGAGAAACACACCCATGAGCATCTACACACTGTATATTAGGTGGAAGCACCGGGAGAGAATTGAGCCTGCGGCAATGTTTTAAGTCAAGAAACAACAGACAATGAAGTTTCTCGATGCTCTCAGGTAGAGTCTCAATGTTGTTTCTGCTTAAGCATAGAGACCTCAACGAGTGTAAGGAACTAAAGTTGTCCGGCAATTTGTAGATATTGCAATTCGTCAGATAGAGGTCCGAAAGACAAGAGTTGCCTGAGAAAGGCAACAACGCCAACTCTGTGGAATCTTCGATGCTAGATCCACAGAACGAAAACACCTTCAGGTTACTCAAAAAAATCGTTTCAGGTGTCTGTTTGATGGAAGTTCCATCCATAAGCAAAATCTCTAAGCATCCCATCTCCTCTTTGATGGGTGGAAGACTCTCCAGAGCTGAGCAGCCAAAGAGAATCAGTTCCTGAAGAGATTTCAGCTAGTAAAGATCGTTGGGAAGACACTTCAACCTTCAACAATTCTTGAGATTCAGCAAAATAATGTTGCGAAGACTCTCAATGCGTTCAACAACGCGTTCTATGGTTGAGCCGTCTAAGTAAAGGGACTCAATATTTTCTGATATGATTCGAATCTCCTGAAGGTTTGAGCAGCCACTGAGGATCAGAGTCTTTAGAGACTTCAAATTGATTACCTCCGGAAGACTCTCAAGGCTAGTGCACTCTCTGAGGTTCAGGTAAATTAGTTTGTTCATCTGTTCGATTGATGAGCCCAACAAAACCAAACTCTTACAGCCTTCGAGATCCAATCTTTCAAGATTTTTGGCCCTCGACATACCTGATAGATTCAGCAAGCCTTGTGACTGACTGAGGTCAACCCATCTTAATTTTTCTGTATTCTGTGGCACCTAGATGATGGTTATAATAATTAGTAAGGAGAAAAACAAAAGAATAATCTTTTTAAGATAAATAAAATTATATATATCTGAGGAGAATGTACCTTCTCATCTTCCCACAGTTGTTTGATGTAGCTATGACGGAGACTGAGATCAACAAGTTCCTCTGGATTAAATTCTGATGGCAGGTACTCGTAAGGGTACCCCTGCCAGTGAAGATACACAAGCTCGTCCGGAAAATGATCAAGGTCTTCAGAGAACTGAATTTTATGCTTGTTATCACACCACTGGGAACAATGAGAATAGTGGAATTTCAGGAATTTGAGATTCGACATCTTCATGAAAACATCAGGACTTAGCTTGATCCTTTCGACTTTAGACATGTTCAAGAAAATGCCTCTAACACAACCAGTTCCCTAGAAGGATCAAAGGATGAAGGAACAGCTAACAAAACAGAATACTAGGAGAACTACATCAACTGAGAAAAATCAATTAAGGAGCAAGTGACTCACCGTGCTCTCATCCAGCACATGGCGAATATATTTGTGGTTCCACAACCTATAGGACGTTTTCCTTCCCTTTCTACAGATGATTCATATCCAATTTCCTTACCCATTGTATACTATAGATCATGCATCTCAAGCCGATTATAAGAAACATTTAAGAAACACTTGTCTTCAAGATCCCTCATCACAGATGCAGCATCGACACGATCTGACTTCAGGATGCTCGAAATGAAATTTGATTTCTCCGACCTGAAAAAGCATGCTATGTCCAAAAATATCTCTTCTGTTCATCATCTAATGCGTCATAACTCACTTTTAGCACTTTCTGAATCTCCTTGTCTGGCACTACCCTTAACCTCTCCCGTTTCTGTTTCTAGAATGTTTTTTCCTTGTGACGTAGACCTGAACCTAACAAGTTAAAAGCTAACGGATGTCCTTTAGCGTAATAAACAAATTTCTCTGACAGATCCATAAATTCTTAGGAGGTTCGAAATCACGTTTACTGACCCTGCAATCACCACTACTCCAGCCCAAGTACGCTTAACTCTGGAGTTTTAAATGGATGGTTGACTGAAAAGATAGATAGGCAAATCAATTCTCTAAACTTTTCCACCTATATAATAAAAATCGAAATGTTACAAAAATGGCCCATGAAATGACCAAGACCCAAGCCTGTACATGATAAGGATCACATGAGTTGATCTAGAAGCAGAAGAATAAGCTACTAGCTAAAGGATCCGTTACTCGTGCACGTGATGTGGCCTTTAGACTGTATGTAGATTGCGAATATGAGTTGTAGCTTTTCAGTTACAAGTGGGAAAGAGAGAGATATCGTGTATGACTGGGATGTTGGCTTAGCTTGAACATAGCTTGGTTTATAAGCTATCCTAATGAGTTTAGGAATATTGATAGTTATCCATAAGATATGTTTCCTAATGAGTTTAGGAGTTTATATGAGTTATATAAGGAGATGTCAATCTTGTGGCATAACTTGTGAGTTTAGAGAGAAAGCTTTGAGTTGAGCTTAAGCTATAACAAAGTGAGTCTTTATATTTGGATCTTGAGAGTATACGATTTCAATAATTGGTATCAGAGCTTCTATTGAAATCGGTTCAAAAGCATCCAAATTTGTGAAACAGAGTTATTAGTGAGAAGATAAAACATGGGGGATATAATAGCAGCAACAACACCTACGGCAAAGGAGAGAATTTCATCGTCAATTCAATGGCCAATGCTTACAACTACAAACTATACGGTATGGAGCATGAGGATGAAGGCGACACTTAAGGTACATAAAGCCTGGGAAGCGATAGAACCAGGAGTGAATGAGGTCAAAAAAAACGACATGGCTCGAGCACTTCTCTTTCAATCAATACCAGAAACCCTAATACTAACCGTTGGCAACCTGGATACCTCAAAAGACGTATGGGAAGCGATAAAAGCTAGGCATGTGGGAGCAGATAGAGTTCGTGAGGCGAGACTACAAACCTTAATGGAAGACTTCGGAAGATTGAAGATGAAGGAATCAGAAACCATTGATGAGTTCTCTGGGAAACTTGCTGAGTTATCTTCCAAGTCATCAGCCCTAGGTGAAGATATCGAAGAATCCAGGCTTGTGAAGAAGTTTTTGAGCAGTCTCCCACGAAAGAAGTACATCCATATCAGAGCTGCGCTGGAACAAGTCTTGAACCTGAATACAACGACGTTTGAAGACATCATCGGTAGGTTAAAAGCCTATGAAGAACGGATTCAAGATAGTGATCAAGAGGAAGAGCAAGGAAAGCTTATGTATACGAACATGGATTCACAAAGTCAAAATCCGCAGGGCAGCTATGGTAGAGGCAGAGGACGTTACAACAACAATCGAGGAAGGAGGCGTGGTAGATATAATTAGCGTGATTGGAGACAGGGGAGAGATGCGTCTAAAGTCGTATGTTATCGGTGTGATAAAACAGGGCATTATGTTTACGATTGCCCTGATCGTTTACTTAAACTCCAAGAAACACAAGAGAATGAAAACGAAAGCACACGAGAAGCAGAGGAGTTAATGATGCATGAAGTAGTGTATCTCAACGAAGAGAACGTTATGCCAAGTAGGTTCGAGTCTCATTCCGATAAAGACAACATATGGTATTTGGACAACGGGGCAAGTAATCACATGACTGGAAACCGTGATTATTTCACTAAGATTGATGAAAAAATCACAGGGAAAGTTAGGTTTGGTGATGACTCCAGGATAGATATAAAAGGAAAGGGATCAATTCTTTGTGCTAGTAAGGATGGCAAGAAGAAAATACTATCTGATGTCTACTTCATTCCGGATCTAAGAAGTAATATTATCAGTCTTGGTCAAGCAACGGAGGCTGGTTGTGATGTAAGAATGAAAGATGATTACTTGACTCTATACGATCGTGACGGCAACATATTGATCAAATCAGTTCGATCTAAGAACCGATTCTACAAAGTGGCCATGGACGTGGAGAACAATAGGTGCTTGCAGGCCTCGAAGGAAGATGAATCGGCTGTGTGGCATGCAAGACTCGGACATGTAAACATCGACACCATGAAAACAATGATAAGCAGAGACATTGTCACAGGTATTCCGAGAATATCTATTGAGAAAGAAACATGTGCCTCCTGTCTTCTGGGAAAACAAACGCGTCGAGTATTTCCCAAAGCAACGACGTACCGTGCCACCAACGTTCTGGAGCTCATTCACGGAGACCTCTGTGGACCCATCTCACCTCCAACCGCAGCAAGTAATAGGTATGTATTTGTTCTGATTGATGATCATTCCAGATACATGTGGACAATCCTAATGAAAGAAAAGAGCGAGGCATTTGTCAAGTTCAAAGCATTTAAGAATCTTGTCGAGCAAGAAACTGGAGAAAGAATCAAAACCTTCCGAACAGATCGAGGTGGTGAATTCACGTCTTCCGAGTTCCAAGCCTATTGCAAGAGTCAAGGGATACAGCGACATCTAACAGCTACGTACTCACCACAACAGAACGGAGTCGTAGAGAGACGTAATAGGACATTAATGGAGATGACAAGAAGCATTATGAAGCAAATGAAAGTGCCAAATTGGTTGTGGGGTGAGGCAGTCAGACATTCAACATACTTGATCAACCGGGTAGCAACAAGAACCTTGAAAACACAGACTCCATACGAGAGTCTTAAGAAGAAGAAGCCAAACGTGGGTCACTTACGTGTTTTCGGTTGTGTCTGCTACGCAAAAACTGAAGCTCCACATCTAAAGAAACTAGACGATAGATCTCGAGTGTTGGTGCATCTTGATGTTGAACCATGAACAAAAGCTTATCGCTTATTTGACCCAAAGGTGCGCAGAGCGGTCGTCAGTAGGGATGTTGTTTTCGATGAACTCAGGAGCTGGGAATGAGAAACAAAAGGAAAGGAAGCAACATGAGATCAGAGTTTGATCACATACCCGAGTCTTGATGGTGAGAATGAAAGAATTGCGACTGAAGAAGCCGCTAACGATGATGAAGCAATCAAGGATTCAGCTAACGATGATGTTATTGTTAAAGAGGAAACTTCTAGCGATGAAGATGACGAGCCAACAGAAGAACAACCTTCTCTGAGAAGATCAACTAGGGAAACAACACGTCCGAGTTACTTGGATGACTATGTTCTGTTCCTCGAAGAGCTTGAGACATAACGTATTCTTTTGCTTGTCAATGAGGAGCCATGGGATTGGAACGAAGCAAAAGTCGAGAGAGTCTGGAGAGAGGCGTGCAAAGACGAACTCTCTTCGATAATAAAAAAACGAAACATGGACTCTTGTCGATCTCCCTGATGGTTGCAAGGCGATAGGTTTAAAATGGGTTTTCAAAATCAAACGGAATGCAGATGGAACCATAAAGAAGTATAAGGTAAGGCTCGTAGCTAAAGGCTACGTACAGCGTCACGGCATAGACTTTGAGGAAGTCTTTGCTCCTGTGGCAAGGATAGAAACGGTTCGAGTTATTATAGCGTTGACAGCATCAAACGGGTGGGAGATACATCATCTAGATGTAAAAACCGCGTTTCTACATGGAGATCTATTAGAAGAAGTATATGTCTCGCATCCTGAGGGATTCAAGGTTAAAGGGAGTGAGAACAAGGTTTATAGGTTACACAAGGCTCTCTATGGACTCCGGCAAGCGCCAAGAGCCTGGAACATTAAGTTGAAGTCAATACTTAAGGAGCTTAGTTTCGTGAAGTGTTCTAAAGAACCGTCTCTCTTTAGAAAGCAAACGAAGGATTGTCTTTTGTTGGTTGCAGTATATGTGGACGACCTGCTCGTTACAGGTACTAATCTAGACATTATTCAAGAGTTCAAGAGGGAGATGGCGATGAAATTTGAAATGAGTGACTTGGGGAAGCTTACGTACTATCTTGGGATCGAAGTGATCCAAACTACAGAAGGTATTTTCTTAAATCAAGAGAGATAAATCTTGGAGGAAGCAGGAATGTGGGGATGCAATGCTGTTCATGTTCCTATGGATCAAGGGCTCAAGTTGTCAAAAGCCGAGGAAGAAGAAGGAGTCAACGAAAAGGAGTTCAGAAGAAACATCGGCTGCCTTCGTTATCTGATACATACTAGGCCTGATCTTGCGCAGTCTGTGGGAGTCCTAAGCCGATATATGCACGACCCCAAGACTTCACACGGAGCCGCGTTAAAACAAGTTCTATGTTATCTCCGCGGCACTTGTCACTCGGGCTGCATTTCAAGCGTGGAAACAAGAAAGGAATCATTGGCTACAGCGATAGTAGTTACAATGCAGACCCTGATGATCGTAGAAGCACGACTGGACACGTTTTTTATTTGGATGAGTTCCCTGTTACCTGGTGTTCTCAAAAGCAAGAGGTTGTTGCATTATCCTCTTGTGAAGCAGAGTTCATGGCGGCGACGGAGACAGCTAAACAGGCCTTGTGGCTACAAGAACTAATTGAAGAGATCATGAACAGAGGAGCTCAGAAAGCAGTCATTCGTATTGACAATAAATCTGCGATCTCGCTCTCTAAGAATCCGGTGTTTCACGGGAGGAGCAAGCATATTCACACAAGGTTTCACTTCATAAGAGAGTGTGTAGAAGATGGATTGGTGGACGTGGAATTTGTGGCTGGTAGAGTCCAGAAAGCTGATATTCTAACTAAAGCACTTGGTAGGATCAAGTTCAAAGAGATGAGGGATCTCATTGGAGTTCAAAGAGATGAGGGATGATGAGTTCAAGCTTAAGGGAAAGAATGTTGGCTTAGCTTGAACATAGCTTGGTTTATAAGCTATCCTAATGAGTTTAGGAATATTGATAGTTATCCATAAGATATGTTTTCTAATGAGTTTAGGAGTTTATATGAGTTATATAAGGAGATGCCAATCTTGTGGCATAACTTGTGAGTTTAGAGAGAAAGCTTTTAGTTGAGCTTAAGCTATAATAAAGTGAGTCTTTATATTTGGATCTTGAGAGTATACGATTTCAATATGGGAAACTTAGAGTAAACAAGAGTAAAATAGAGAAGTGAAAATCAGAGGAAAAATAAAAGTGAGATAGAGAATAAAATAGAGTAAATGTATATTCTTGTTTGGGTTAGAGTAAAAATGTATGTGTGTTTTCCTCTTTTTCAATAGCGATTACATGAAATAGGTGGAAAAGATGTTTCACTTGATTGGTTAAAAATGGAGTAATTGAGCAGGAAAAAACATTTACTCCATTTCACTAACACTAGCAATGCCTTTCAGTCAGAACCATCGTGTGTTATTGACATCAATCGAGTACATCGTATTTATTTTGCTTCTATTCAATGATTGGGTTTACATATAATTAACAGAAACTCCGAAAATCTGAAAAACCTTATTTGAACGCCCACCCCTACTGAACTCACTTAATGAAGCTCCAAGCGGGGGCGACGATTCTGGTTGATTAAAAAAAGAGAAATCAATTTCTTGCTGATTCAAATCCAGTGTCCCGGAAGTCACGAAAGATGTGGTCCTATGTATTCTGGGTTTCTTAGTTGATACTTCCTCAAGGTTATTACTTGAAGGATTTTCATGTGTAAGAGCACGAATTAGTTCTACATGAACCTGTGTCTCGGAAGCAATGGATGATGTGTTCTTGTGTGTTGACAACGTTGGATGATCAGAAGAACAAGCAGGACCCTTACTGCAGATTCCAGTGTGAAAATATGAGGTGCACACAGGTTGTCCCTGTCAAAAGTCAAATGTAGTGAAAACAGACGTTAAGGTGAAGGCGGACAGAGATTTTATCGTTGGATAGTTGTATAATGAAGATTACTATACCAAGTGTGGGCTTACCGGCTGAGATGGTGTAAATCCGACCACAGCTTTCAGATTAATCTCTGGTGGCAGATGCTGAAGTCTATTACAATTCCCCACATCTAATGTAACAAGCCTAGTGAGAGTCACTATTGACGATGGTATTTCTTTAATGGCAGTCCCAGCGAGATATATCTTTGTCAGGTTTGGTGAGAAATCCTCAAGGTGCTCGAGCTCTGAGCAGCCGGATAGATTAAGAACTTCAAGAGATTCTAGATGAGCTGTGCTAGGAATTATACGCAAATGAGAACAGCCTTTCAGACTCAAGAAAGTAAGCTTGCGATGATGAAGAATAGATGATGAGTTAACTTCAACCAGACTCGTACATCCTTCAAGATCAATATGCTCAAGGTTCGTAGCCATTGAAAGCCATGAGAAATCAGTCAACTGTCGGGAGTGACTCAGAATGATCCTCCTTAGCATCTCAAGATTCTGTTTACAAACACGAACAACCAAAATGAGAGATCAAGTAAAAGCTATTTATCTCACGTATGCAGCAGATTGCACCATAATGTCAAGACATACCTCTGTTCCTTCCCATAGTTTTGTCAAGTTGCTGTATGGCATGTTCAGTTCTACAAGATTTTCAGGATTGAAGTTCCCAGGTAAGGACTCTAGAGGATATCTTTCCCAATGGAGTAGCCGTAGCTCATCCGGCAAAGAAAGGAGGCCTTCAGGAAGAGAAACTTTGCAGTCGTTTTCAGAAGTTGGATAGTGGAGCTTCAGCAATCTAAGTCTATCCATCTCCTCAAATACATTAGAACTCAGCTTCAGTTTCAAGCCAGACGCATCTAGAAATATGCCTTCAATTATTTCTGTTCCCTGAAGAAAATTGCAAAGAAATTAAGAAACTTTAGGATTTTCTAAGTGAAGAAAGGAACATAAGCAGTACTCTAAAGTTTCAATATAAATAGTAAAGTGTTATTTTTTATTTTTTTTCGCTGAAGCATAATAATAAAGTAATATACATGTGATAAAGACTTACTGAATTGTTTGTCAGCACATCAACAATGTCACTAGAATCCGACAATCTGCTACGCTTGCCTGCCTCTTCGTGTTCTTGACGAACAACAAATCGACCCATGTCTTGGAAAACATTAGGCATCTCTATCCTGTTATCTACAAGGCTGATGAGGGACTCATCAATGAGACCAGAGATTCCTAAATCTGTAAGAAAACCGCAACCATCAAGTATGTTCACAACATGATCTTTATTCTCTCCTTTGAAAAAACATGCGAGGTCCAGAAATGTATTCTTCTCGTTGTCATCTAGTTCGCTAAAGATCCCTCCAAATGCATCACGAATCTCGATTGGTGGATGGTGATGTAATATACTCAGATGTTCTTCCTCATCGCTAATACATTGCTTTTGAATAGACGAACATAAGGCCCGTAGAGCCAGTGGATTGCCACTAGCGTAGTTCACCAGCTCCTCGATCAAAGACATCCTGACCTTCCAATTTTTTTCAGTGGCAAACTGGCGGCAAAGTTGAATAGAGTCAGACTCGGATAATTTCTTGATCTCGTAAATCTCTTTGGCGTTACATTTTACGAGAACTTGCCTATTCCTAGATGTTAAGATGATTGTATGTCCACCAGAAAACCAGCCAAACCCTCCAACCAAGACTTCGGCATCTCTAGCATTACTGACACCATCAAGGACAATCAGAACTTTTTTATCACGGAACCTATCTCTTGTGAAACTTAGTTTTGTACCACATGGGTCTATGAAAACTTTTTCTTCTCCAAAGATTTTTGACAAGAATTCTTCACGCAAAGGATTCAGCCCTTTTGTTTGACACAATTGATGAAAGTCTGGCAAAAAGTAGCACACGTCATATCTCTCACCTTGTGTTCTGAAAATTTCTCTAGAGAAGGTAGTCTTCCCTATGCCGGCCATACCCCAAAGTCCAACAATATGTGGAGCTGAAGATTGCCAACTATTCAGCAGGGACAATATATGACTTAACTGCAGACTTGCTGTTAGGTTACTCCCAGTTTTCGAATTGACTTGGACATCTCTAACAATATTCTTTGCAAGCATAACCTCGTCCCTGGGAAGAGAAAACATCAGAATCAGAGATATTCACCACACCATAAAATTATAAAATATTGAGAGAAGAGAAATCATTTTTACCCTTTCTTATACTGATGATATCTATCCGTGGAAGTTAATTCCTCGACTGCCGCCTTCCATTTCAGAACTTGGGATGCCTGGACTGAATTCTCAAATTGTGCAAATGCTTTTTCAAAAGAGCCAGCCTGGTCCTTGACGTTACAAAATTCTACTTCAAAAAAGACAGGAAAGAGCATAAGCTCGTTTGCTTTCGAATGATCCATGAGGGCCACAAATCCATCCATGCATTCGCTGGAAGAAACATAGTTCATCGAGAAAATGATAATACCAAGCTGTGACTTGTCTAGCAGATCCTGATTCCCATTGACTGGGTTCCTGGATAGATCATAACCCAGAGGGGCGAAGCCACGGAGACGTAACTCGTTGAAGATGTAGCTGATGAAGTATCTCTCTTCAGAGCTCTGGTTGTAACCACAAGAAATGACTAAAATAGGGTCAACCCCTGTAATGCTATACCCAGAGACTCTTGGCTGTTCCAGTGTCTCGGAGGATGTGACAGAGTCCGCAAGAAGATAAATGCAGTCTCTGGGGGCGGCACCACCGTCCCCAAAGGATATGGTTGGTGGTGCTAGATCATGACATGGAAATGGATCCTGACACGGATCCAACTGTAGAGCAGCGCCACCGTCCTCAAAGGACATGGTGGATGGTGCTGGATCATGACATGGAAAATTATCCGACTGGAATGGGGGAGTCAACTGTAGAGGAGCGTCACCGTCCATAAAGGATATGGTGGATGGCGCTGGATCATGACATTGAAAATTATCTGACTGTAATGGATCCTGACACAAATCATCCGACTGTAGAGCAGAGCCACCGTCCCCAAAGGATATGGTGGATGGCGCTGGATCATGACATTGAAAATTATCCGACTGTAATGGATCCTGACACAAATCCGACTGTAGAGCAGAGCCACCGTCCCCGAAGGATATGGTGGATGGCGCTGGATCATGACATTGAAAATTATCCGACTGTAGAGCAGAGCCACCGTCCCCAATGGACATAGTCAGTGGTGCTGGATTCTCATACAGAAGACTATTGTTGCGCCTTCTGAAGCCAATGGATAGCCTGCTGCTGACGGTACGGTGTCGTTGGATGAAAACAAAGTCTCCGATTCCCAGCTGCTTCTCCTTAACGTAGCTGCTCCAAGCTTCGGTGAATTCGTAAATTTGACTGACTTTAAGGTATGAGAACTCGAACATCCATGGTTTTCCTTCCTCGTCCTCTAACTGAAGGAAGTTGTCAGTGCTTCTGAAGACAGTGGCTAATGGAAAGTACTTACAGGCGTCCTTGTTGGCGGTAACGACGAGGCGGTGCAGGTCATCGCTGGTTGTCAAACATTTCTCGCAGAGATTATGTTGTTGTTGTTGTTGTTGTTGTCCTGCAGGGATATTGAGCTTCTTCTCGTCACCAATCTGCGTTTTCTTCAAATGTTCATTCAATACCAAGGGGCTGCTAAATGGATTTTCCTTATCGTCTTCGTCCATCCCTTTGAAGGAAGCCGCGTTGATACCTTCCCCGGCGTCATCGGCGGTGCTCCCAGACGGCCGAGGTTGGCGGTTGAACTCCAACAATTCTTCCCAGTATTCCTTATCGTCTTCGTCCATCCCTTTGAAGGAAGCCGCGTTGATACCTTCCTCGACCTTCACGATAACTTTGGAAATCGATTCCTAACACTGAACAAGTTGGATTGATTTCCACCAAGTCAAACAAAAACTTGATCGACAATCACTCTTGGATCTATTTCCACCTAGCGATACAAAGAACCTTACCGTCAGTGTGGCTTTTTTTTTTTTTTCACAACGTCAGTGTGGCTCTAATCTGAATTTTTCTGCCTTTTTTTTTTTTTTTTCTTTTGTCCTCAACATTTTCTGCTTTTCATATCTAAACTATCTCTGACTTTTCTTAAAAAAATTACAATCTTATGCCATTGCTTAAAAAAATTACAATCTTATGCCACTACCGACCTTTAATATAGTCATTTAACAATATTATTAAATTTAAAGACTTAAGTCACTTAACAGTGATGTGTTTCAATACCAAAAATACATCGGTTTATGTTAGTGCAGAATCAAATCCAATTTATACAAAATTCAATAGGCTACTGTTATACACGAGTTGTGTAAGACCTATCACATAATTATCGAGGAACTGTTTCTCATCTAAGTAAATTTTTCACGTATTAGTTCAAAAAAAAAAAAATTTCACGTATACCACCACTATGACAATTACATATGTTGGTTCCTGTTTTTGTTACAATTGTGTAATTTCCAGGTTTCTTTGAAACATGTACAAAACATTATTGAGCAAAAGCTGGACCTTCAAAAGCACTTTCCTGCTCATACAAAAACAAGACCAAGAGAAAAAAATACGTAAATATATGATTCTACATCAAATAGGTTTGTATAAAATGCATATATATATATATATATATAACTAGGTTATTTTCTCGTGCTCATGCACGGATACAAATATTTACGTAATGATTGAATTAAAACAATTAATAAAAAAATATTCTTTGTTTATAAATTTTAAGTTAATTTTTAATCCCTATAATATTATTTGAAATGTCAGTTTGCTATGTATTATTATGTTCCCATCTTAATTGGATATATGATTTCACATATAATATTTTGAATAGTTTCAAATATTTATTTTTGTGTTAAATTATATCTATTATTCTAAATTAAAAAAATGATTTTTTTAGTTATATTAAAATTGGACTATTATTTTCTTAATTTCATGTAGTTAAGTTCATTTTCTTACATTTGTAAATATATTGGTGTTTTTTGTATAAATGGGTATATATTATTTTAGAAAATAGGAAACATAAATATTAAATCAGAATTGCATTAATAAACATAACTTGTAATATTTTGAAAATTCATACAACAGAACACTACTACACATTAGATCTTGGAGTCAGCATTAAATTAGTGTTTAGGGTTTAGAATTTAGAAGGTGGAATAAGGTTGGGGTCAGCATTAAATTCTTCCAGAATATCATAGATATTCCATAATTTCACCAATATATAGTATGATATTTATTTTGTTCAATTCCATTATATTTGGATTGAAAGTTTATATTTGGGTTTATGATTATATTTGGATTTAGGGTTTAATGATTATGGTTTAGGATTTGGTATTTAGGAGTTGGAGATAGGGATGTGACATGGTTTAGTATTTAAGGGTTGTGATAACTAATGCTCAAAATTATCTATATTGAGTTGTAAACATGTCGTTTAAAACGTAGAGTAGATAACTAATGCTCAAAATTATCTATATTTATTTGTCTTACTAGCACCAACCAAAGATATAACAGGATAAGTTAGACTTTAAATGTTACTTATTAAATTAAGTCAAAATCAATTTCATTCAATGTCATTCTATTAATTTTATTTCAGATTTTAGCTATTTTACAAATTAACCCACAACAACACCAGCTCTCTCCTCACCCTACATAAAAAAAAACAAAGCTTTATAAAGTTAATAATAACAAAATTGTAAACATGTCGTTTTAAACGTAGAGTAGATAACTAATGCTCAAAATTATGTAGATAACTAATGCTCAAAATTATCTATATTTATTTGTCTTACTAGCACCAACCAAAGATATAACAGGATAAGTTAGACTTTAAATGTTACTTATTAAATTAAGTCAAAATCAATTTCATTCAATGTCATTCTATTAATTTTATTTCAGATTTTAGCTATTTTACAAATTAACCCACAACAACACCAGCTCTCTCCTCACCCTACATAAAAAAAAAACAAAGCTTTATAAAGTTAATAATAACAATAACAACACAACTCTCTCCTCACCCTACCCCATATAACTTCTCTCTCTTCTTTTTTTGTCGGTAATATCACTCTTTATTACACATACAAAGTTACAAAGTTATATACATATATATATATATATATATATATTAATAAATATAAACACTGGAGTATATGATTTGTTTAATAGAGAAAGACAAAAATAGCACTAAATCAAGTTTATGTTTTCAAACTAGCACTCAAGGTTAAAAGTCACAAAAATAGCACTTAATGTTTTATCAAAAATCACAAACTTAGGGTTTAGAATTAAAGGATGGGGTTTAGGATTTAGGGTTTAGGGTTTAGGGTTTAGAGTTTAGGGTTTAGATTTTAGGGTTTAAAGTTTAGAGTTTAGGGTTTAGGGTTTAGAGTTTAGGGTTTAGGGTTTAGAGTTTAGGGTTTAGGGTTTATGGTTTAGGGTTTAGGGTTTAGAGTTTAGGATTTAGGGTTTAGAGTTGAGAAATGAGCTTTTGGGATAAGATTTCAAATTTTGAAAAATAAAAAATTAAAATTTTCAAAGGATAAACTTAGAAAGATGCTATTTTGATCATTTTAGAGCATTGGAAGATAATGTGATTAATAGACTCTTCTTGAGCACCACAATCCTGACAGCAAGGGTCCATTTTAATTCTCCTCTTCACAAGAAGCTCTCCCACTGGAATTGCATTACTAACAGCTCGCCAGATAAACGTTTTAATCTTTGGAGCTATTTGTAATTTCCAAATATCCGCTTTCAGATCATTTAGAGATGGGCGGGCTTCAGCTTCTCTGATCTCTTCTTTTCTGCGCAGGTTGTTGATAAACCAATATCCGGATTTCACCGAATAACTGCCATTTCTATTATGCACCCATACCCAATAATCTTCTTCCCCAAAAGCAGTTTTCATAGCCAAAATCCTATCAATATCTTCCTGATAAAACAACTCATGAAGTTTTTCCATATTCCAGCAGTTGTTCTGAAAGTTTATCAGATCACTGACCCTAAGCAACATGTCGACAAAGATGTTCTTCATGAGCGGAGCCCTTCTCACATCACCTTCAATCCAATGGTCCACCCAAACTGATACAGTCTCTCCATTTCCAATATACTTCCTTAGACCTTGTCTCAGCAAATCTTTCCCAAACTGAATGCTACGCCAGGCATAAGAAGGTCTTGGACCATTCTTAGCCGATAGGAAGTCTGAGCTCTTGAAATACATGCTTTTAAACACTCGCGCTAGCAATGACTCATGATGGTTTAAGATTCTCCATGCTTGTTTAGCTAAAAGAGCTTGGTTGAAGCTCTGAATGTCTTTAAATCCAAGACCCCCTTGTTTTTTTGCTAGGCATAGTTTAGTCCAGCTCAACCAATGCATCTTTCTCTTATGCTCCAACGAGTTCCACCAAAAATCTGTCATAGCATTGGTGAGATTATCACAAGATTTCTTGGTTAATTTAAAACAAGACATGGCATAAACCGGCATTGCCATAGCCACCGCTTTGATAAGGATTTCGTTTCCACCCAGAGATAGAAGTTTTAAGAACCAACCAGATAGTCTATCCTTGAGTTTGTCATAGATGTAAGCCAATATCTCCATTTTGGATCCACTGAAGCACTCTGGTTACCCTAGATAGGAACCCGAACCACCCTCCTTCTCAATACCTGTGATCAGTTTAATCTCGGCTTTAATACTCTCTTTGACCTTAACCCCAAAAGTAATGCCAGATTTTGCTACGTTGATTAACTGCCCAGTAGCACTTTCATATATTTGCAAAATCTCCATCAGCTTCTTTGCTTGCTCAGAAGACGCTTTGCAGATGAGTAAACTATCATCTGCAAACAACATATGATGAATCATCGGGCCCTCCCCTGAGAATTGAATCCCTTGTAAGCTTCCAGTCTCTACTGCCTTGTGTATCAAGTGAATCAGACCCTCAGTGCATAACACAAAGAGAAACGGCGACATCAGATCTCCCTGCCGAAGCCCTCTTTCTGGAAGAATAGATCCATAAGGAACGTCGTTGATCAAGGTAGCATATTTGACCGTTGACACACAAAACATTATCTTATCAATCCAGTCCTCATCAAACCCCAATGCTCGAAGCAAAGCACGCAGGTAACCCCATTCAACATATCAGATTTGATTGCCATAAACCCCGACGACATCTGATCATTGGTTCTCAAAGCATGAATTACCTCATGAGCAATGAGGATGTTATCTGTTATGAGTCTTTCTTCCACGAAGGCTGAGTGCGTTGGAGACACGATATCTGCCATCATCGGTTTCAACCTAGAGACCATAATCTTTGAGATGATCTTGTATAGTACAGAGCAAAGGCTAATCAGCCTCAGGTCAGACATAAGTATTGGATCATCAATCTTAGGCAATAAGCAGATGTGAGTGAAGTTCCAATCAGAAGGGAAAATACCAGACGAAAAGAATTCACGAACTTCCAAAATCACATGATTGCCTATTATCTCCCAATATTTTTGAAAGAAAAGACCCGTCATCCCATCATGACCAGGAGCACTTCCCGGATTTATTGAGAAAACATCATCCTTAACCTCTTCATAGCTCACATCCTTGGATAAGGACTCATTCATACTAGGAGACACACGTCTTGGAAACCCCTCAAACAACTCAGAAAAATTCTCGCCATTGGTAGACTTGAACATCTTTCTAAAGTAATCACTGGCTACTTCACCCTTGGCTTCCTCCGAGAAACGGTCTTGACCATTATCACCCCTTAGCTTGATAATTTGCTTTCTGGCTCTATTAAACTTGATTGCAGCATGATAATACCTCGTATTCAAATCACCTTTGGTAGCCCACTTCTCCTTACATCTTTGCTGCCAATAAACTTCTTCCTCTTTATATGCTTTGACCAGCTCCGATTTCAGAAAGTTGATACGCACTTTCGAGGACCCAGGTAAGGATTGTTCCTTTTCAAGTGCACACTGAATCTGTTTTATTTTATCCCGGGAGTTCAGATTCTCTTTCTTCTTCCATTTACTTAAAGCCTTTCTGCATCTCTTCAATCTATCAGATACTATATCTGAAGCTTCAATTAAAGGATGATTAGATGACCAAGCTTTCTTGATCTCTTCTCTGGCCCCATTCTTATGCAAGAATCTGCCATTAAACCGAAACTGACCTCTTTTAACTTGAGACATCGAGAATAGCTTGACCATGACGGGTCTATGATCAGATCCTCTCTTATCCATGAACACCTGATTTGACGCAGGAAACAGTTAGAACCAACTTTTGTTCCCGAAACATCTGTCCAGCTTAGATTGAATGGACAAGGTTCCCCTATTTCCCCCCCCCCCCCCACGTGAAGCTATTTCCAGAGCTCTGCAATTCAACCATTTGACCAATTTCCAACATGTCATTAAACGGTTTAAATGACATATCACTTCTTGGGCCTCCTATCTTCTCTGCATTGTTTCTTATCTCGTTGAAATCCCCAATCATGCTCCATGGTTCCTTCCTGAAGACACCTATCCGAGATAATCTTTCCCACAGCTTAGGTCTGCCACACCGAGCAGTTCCCCATAAACACAAGAAATACAAAAGCCGAACTTCCCAAACTGTACATGAAAATCCAGCAGGTGCTTATCCACATACTTAAAGTCTATATACACCGAGCTCTTCCACATCAGGGCTAGGCCTCCACTATACCCAATAGGATTCACAGTCATGATCCTATCGTAGCCTAACCAAGTCTGAATATCTACAAGGGCGTCTCTCTTCTGCTTAGTCTCCATCAAAAACAAAATGTCTGGGGAATGATATTGTCTCATCTCCCACAATCTTGGAATCACCAGATCTTGTGCACGGCCCAAGCCCTGGCAATTCCAACTAACCATAGTCATTTAGATATTGGATGGTCCCTCGTTCGGGACCACCAATGGTTTCTTAAACCTTGCAGAGCTTTGAGATGGCTCGACATCTTGTTGTGCCTTCCTTTTCGCATCAGAAACCACACCTTCTCTAACTTTCTTCCCCGTGTCATTATCTGCTTTCATAACAGCTTTACCATTTGCCTTCCTTGTGAAAGTTCCTGGCCTTCTTCGAGCTTTAGTTTTCTTCGGAGGAGTCCCGGATGTACTAGTTTCAAAGAAACCAGTATTAAAACCCGTTGAACCCTCATGAGAGAAACTAAGTTGAAGAGGCATCGACTGAGACTTAGCTGTTGGCACATCCGAAATAATCTTTCCAGACTGCAGAACCTTAGTACCCGCAGCAATCGCATACGCCATCAACTTCACAGGTTTTGAGGAAGATTTCGATTGGTGACTGAAATCATACACAATTCCTTTACCTTTATCCAAATCTGTCGTTATTGTTGGTGTTGGCTCTAGCATAAGCATAGTCCTTCTATCAATTGGATCATTCTCTAGCTCCTCCAGCGATTTCCTAACTCTCTCAACTCTAACCACCTTTTCTGGACCAGAAGCCAACCTTAAGTAAGTTTGCATACCTTCCAGAACTTCCTCAGCAATCTTAGGCTTCCTCGAGATAGGATCTATACCCAAAAGCTTCTCCGAAATGACACCAAACAAAGGATCAAACGCTGCCAGCGATTTTATAAATTCAGATCTTCTATTCTCATTCAATGGACTTGCCGGAGACTTATCTGCTAGCAAATGCATTTTGTTGAAGAAAGAACATTGACTCTGTTCATGTGTGAGCCTCTGGCAGGTATAACACCTTTTCTGCAACCTTTCATAGTCATATAAGATTCTCACCTCCTCCCCTTCTGGAATTGTGACTTTCTTAAATCTTCTGAGAGGCCTTGCGACATCAAAATTCACCAGGGCCCTTACGTAATCTCTGAGTTACGGCTTATCTGGATCAAAAGCCACTTCAACCACCTGACCAGCGAAATCCCCCAGAGACCATAGAGCTTTCTTGGTATAATGGTTGATTGGGATGTTTCTCATTTGGACCCACACCATAAAATGTTGAAGATAGTCCTCTGGAGGTTTTTCTACCCATCTCTTTAATACAATTGGCCATAGATGGAAGGTGTGAACGCCTCTGTTGAGAACATCAAGAAGATTGTGTTCATGTTTGAAGATAAACTGAAAACGATCTTTAGAGAGGGCCACACCCCTCACTCTGTCATAAAGCTGCCATTTCTTAGGCATTTCAACAATCAGCTCAGACATCTTTTGACATGACGGATTCAGGAGACGACCCACCAAGCTTAGAGAGTTTCTTCCTGTAGAATAGTACTCCGGCGAATCCGGTAGAATGAATGTGTGACACCCGCCACTTTCGAAATATAATAAATTGATAAAAGCGGAAATAAAATAATAATACAACTCAAATAATAATAATCTTCATATAATCTAAAAGTCAATACGGTAACAAAAGGCCTAAAAGCCCAACGGCGGCTCCGGCGAACGTTGGTCGGAGACGGCGGCGAGTGGCCGGAATTCGCGGTGGCTCCGGCGGACGGTGGTGGCGCGTGTGTTTCACGTGCGCGCCGAGGCGAATCTTCGGGAGGCGCGTGCGGCTTCGTCCGGGCTCCGTTTGAGGCGTGGTTGGTGTCTACGGCTTCGTCTCGACGAGAGGAACACGATGATGGGCTTGGATGCACGAGATGATCAATGGTTAGGAAGTTATGGGTGAATTACTAAACGGAAACGAAACTGAACATAAGGCATGCGGTTTCCGGCGGTTACCTAGGGTGTTTATCGGTGGTGGAAAGCTGAACGTGATCACGGCGCACGGTTGCTCCGGCGACGAGCTCCGGCGACTCTCTGACTATAAAATAATCACACTTCTTCTTAGCTCTCTCTCTCTCTAATTCTTTCTTTATTTTCTAAGTCTTTGTGAAATGGGAGAAGGTGGAGGTGGTGGGGTTTTAAAGGCATTACCTTTGGCCTTTGGAGTTGGGGTTGGGTCATTACAATTCTCCCCCACTAACAAGGAATTCGACCCCGAATTCACGTCACCAAACTCTCCAATGACACCCCGAAACAGCTCTGGATAATCAATCCTCATTTGGGGCTCGGACTCCCAGGTATCCTCCTGAATCCCGTCTCTCTCCCAACGAACCTTGACCAACATGGTCATCATTCCACGATCTGCTTTCACTTGGCGATCCAATATCTCTACTGGCTGGCACAACCGACGTAAACCTTTGCCAAGGTTTCTAGGTGGCTGCTGCAAAATGAGCTCTGGCTCCCTCACTACTTTCCTCAAAACGGAAACATGAAACACGTCATGGAAATCTGATAACTCTCCTGATAGATCTAGTCGGTAAGCAACTGCTCCAATCCGCTCTAAAATAGGATATGGTCCCATATATCTTGGTTTAAGCTTCTTTAGTTTCCGAGTCTTAGATCCTCCCTGAAATGTCCTCATTTTCAGGTATACTAGGTCGCCAACTTGAAACTCCAAATCTCTTCGCCGTTTATCTGCATAACTCTTCTGACGGTCATGGGCTTCCTTAAGCCGCATCTTGAGCATCTCAACCTGTTCAACTGTCTCTTGAACCAGGGCTGGTTCTATCTCACGTCGCTCTCCCACTTCCGTCCAACAAAGTGGTGTGCGACAAGGTCTACCATATAGAGCCTCATATGGTGCCATCCCAATACTCGAATGATAGCTGTTGTTGTAGGCAAACTCGGCTAGAGGTAGATACTTCACCCAACTACCTTCCCAATCTAAAACACAAGCTCTGAGCATATCCTCCAAAGTCTGAATAGTCCTCTCTGACTGACCATCTGTTTGCGGGTGATAAGCCGTACTCATATGAATTTTCGTCCCAAGCGCCTTCTGGAAGGCTCTCCAAAACTCAGACGTGAACTTTGTATCCCGATCCGATACAATGCTGACCGGAACTCCATGCAATCTTACAATCTCGTTGACGTAAGTCTGTGCTAGCTGATCAGCTCTGTCTGTCTTCTTAACCGCTAGAAAATGGGCTGACTTTGTAAGTCTATCCACGACTACCCATATGGCATTCTTCCCTCCTGATGTAGTCGGCAAACCCGTCACAAAATCCATAGTTACCATGTCCCATTTCCACTCCGGTAATGGCAGGTTTTGTAATAACCCGCTAGGAACCTGATGCTCGGCCTTAACCATCTGACACGTCTGACATTGCGATACAGTTGAAGCAACATCTCTCTTCATACCAGGCCAATGGTAATATCGCTTCAGATCCCTATACATCTTGGTATTTCCTGGATGAATAGAGAAACTCGAGTGGTGTGCTTGCCGTAATATCTCCTTTCTTAACAACTCATCATTGGGCACACAAACCCTGTTTCGATACATGAACATCCCGCTGGTGGCTGTATGAAAACCATTACACTCCATCTCGATCTGCTTACGCAAAGCTTCATCACCATCCTGAGCTTTGCGTATCCTCCATAGTAAGTCTGCCCGCCCTACAGCCTCAGCGCCAACTAACTCTCCCTCTACAGTAATTGCACATAATCTGAGACTAGCAAGTGTCCCAGTAAGCTCCTGGACCTCTTTGGTTCCCGATACATCGCTTCTGCGCCTACTCAAGGCATCCGCCACATGATTGGCTTTTCCCGGGTGATATGTGATCTCCAAATTGTAGTCTGCTAACAACTCCATCCATCTACGCTGCCTCAAATTCAAGTCCGTCTGCGTAAATATGTACTTCAGACTCTGGTGGTCCGTGAAAATCTTCACCTTCTCTCCATACAAGTATGACCTCCAAATCTTTAATGCAAATACAACTGCTGCCAACTCCAAATCATGAGTAGGATAATTGGCCTCGTGAGGCCTCAACTGTCGTGATGCATAGGCAATGACCTGGCCCTCCTGCATCAGTACACATCCCAATCCGGTGCCTGACGCATCAGTGTAAACATCATATGGTATCCCTGGCCTCGGGAGTACCAAAACTGGCGCATGGGTCAGCTGTCGCTTCAACTCAGTGAAACTCCCCGAACATTCCTCTGTCCAATCAAACTCGGTGTCTTTTCCTGTTAGCCGTGTCATTGGCCTTGCAATGCTAGCAAAATTGTTGACATACTTTCTGTAGTATCCTGCCAAACCGAGAAAACTGCGGATCTCCGTCGCACTCTTAGGTGTCGGCCACTCTGAAATGGCGATAATCTTCTCCTGATCTACAGAAACTCCTGCTTCTGAAACCACGTGACCCAAAAATCCAATCTTCCTCTGCCAAAAGATACACTTACTCAGCTTGGCAAATAACTGATGTTCCCGAAGCTTATCCAACACAATCCGCAAATGTTCAGCATGCTCTTCTCTACTCCGAGAATAAACCAAGATGTCATCTATGAAAACGATCACACACTTATCCAAGTGCTCACGGAATACATCATTCATAAGCTTCATGAACGCGGCTGGTGCGTTCGTCAACCCAAATGGCATCACCACAAACTCGTAATGTCCATAACGGGTATGGAATGCCGTCTTCCGCACATCTCCCTCAGCTATCGCAATCTGATGGTATCCCGATGCCAAGTCAATCTTAGAGAACCATGAAGCTCCCTGCAACTGGTCCAACAACTCGTCGATACGCGGGAGCGGGTACTTATTCTTGATGGTCACTTTGTTCAAACCTCTGTAATCTATACAAAGTCTGAAACTCCCATCTTTCTTTTTCACAAACAACACTGGCGCTCCCCACGGTGACGTACTCGGCCTGATAAACCCCTTATCAGATAGCTCGTCCAATTGTTTCTTTAACTCTGCCATCTCAGTTGGTGCGAGACGGTATGGAGCTCGTGAAATTGGTGCTGCTCCTGGCTCTACTTCTATTGTAAAAACGTCTGCTCTAGCTTGTGGTGGCCCTTTTAAAGGCTCAAAAACATCCTCGTACTCGGCGACCACTGGTATATCATGCAGCTTCTGCTGACCGTCCTCCTTAACCATCGAAATGGTTGCCAAAAATCCCTCTGCTCCACTTTCCAATAATTCTTCTGCACGCAACATGGAGACAATAGGAATTTCCCGGTGTGTCTGAATTCCCTCGCAAATGATCTTTCCTTCTTCTCTAGGGATATTAACTCTTGCCTTCGGACAATCCAAGACTACTCGATGTCGCGACAGCCAATCCATCCCAAGTATAACATCGTAGGAGCTCATCTCCATCTCCGTCAAATCTCCGAGCAACTCGACTCCTCCAAGTAGAACTGGTACATCGTGATGAATGCCAACTGCACCCAACTTCTCCGTGCCGGCAGTCTGGATCTGCTTAGCCTTCGGTTCAAAGACTCCCCGAAAAGACCAAGACTGGACTAAGTGCGGACTCACAAAACTATGAGAGGCTCCTGTGTCGAATAAGGTATAAGCTGACTCTCCTTGGCGGCATCTAAAAGGAAAGTGAAAAGTTAACTTACTCTGAACTTTGGATACCAACATTTAAGGAGGAGTGATATCAAACGGAAAGGTGCTATTTATTTTTATTTTCAAAATTCCCAAATCCCTGAAAATATTTTGAAATCGTTTAAAACCGTCAAAACCGAATAAAACCAGGTCTCCAAAAATCGCCATTCCGGGTCGGAGCCGGGACGGAACCTGGCTCTGATACCAAATTGTGACACCCGCCACTTTCGAAATATAATAAATTGATAAAAGCGGAAATAAAATAATAATACAACTCAAATAATAATAATCTTCATATAATCTAAAAGTCAATACGGTAACAAAAGGCCTAAAAGCCCAACATCGATAACACCCGAAATATAAAATACGACATAAACCGAAAGTCTGAAATAGGAATAACATAAACGATAAAAGTCCAAAGGCCTAAAGGCCCGATAAAGATAAAAGCGGTAAAAGCGATAGAAGCCCAAAAGCCCAATAGCACCGGTCCGATAATCACTCCTGCTCATCGGTCTCACCTAAAAGGGGGAAAGAATGAGGGGTGAGCGACAGGGGAATCGCTCAGCGAGGTATGTGATGCTACCCCGAAGTCCATGGACCTGGACATAGCACTCCGAATAAATATAATTTAATTCTAATGCATATCAAACACAGTACCTAAAGTACTCAAGCAACAAACAATGGTCCTAGCGAGGTGCACACTCGCCGCCCACTAACAGGCCAAAACACTACCGAAAAGGTGCTCGGTTCATACACACACCGAAAAAGTGCTCGGTAACACACGCCCGTAGACGATTTATCGACACTTCCAGTCTACAGCTCAACCGGTCGACTAAAGTTGGCTGTGACCTCCATACAATCCGGCATACAGCAGTCCGTCTCTGTATCCGTCTCCAAACAAAAACAATCCTAGCTAAGAATTTACATTAAGTGAAACAATCAATGTTGAATCCTCTAACCCCCTAGTTCTGGTTTATGCAAAGAACCTAAAACTAAACAAGCAATGACAGACTCGATTTCAAGCAGACGGAACACATTAGAAATAAATTATATTTATTCGAGGTCCTAAGCCGTGTAAGAGAAGTTCGGGAATAGACCCTCACCTTAGCAACAATAAGAGGTGGTATCTATGAACTCCAGCTGCTCAAATGGACTCCAAATCTGAAATCGGATCGAAATTTCGAGTCAGAACGCCTTTCGAACGGTTTAAAATGGGTATTTACGGAAAAGTCAACCCGCTGGTCAAAGATTAATTATTAAATTAATTAATTAATTAATTAATTAATTAATTAATCCGGTTTTTCCTAACCGATTTCCAATTGATTTTTAACCGACCGGTTTAACCTAACCGAATCGAAATCAATTTAAACCGGTCAAACCACCGGTTGACCGAGTCACCGAGTTGACTCACCGGGTTGACTCGGCCGAGTTGGCGAGTCACCGGCGAGTCACCGGTGTCGGTCACCGGCGGCGACGGCGACGCGGCGGCGACGCGGCGGCTTACCGGAAAAATCAACGGCGGCGACGACGGAGAGGCGGCGACGCGGCGGCAGCTTCTCGGCGGCGAACGGACGGTGGTCGGTCACGGCGGCTCCGGCGAACGTTGGTCGAAGACGGCGGCGAGTGGCCGGAATTCGCGGTGGCTCCGGCGGGCGGCGGTGGCGCGTGTGTTTCACGCGCGCGCCGAGGCGAATCTTCGGGAGGCGCGTGCGTCTTCGTCCGGGCTCCGTTTGAGGCGTGGTTGGTGTCTACGGCTTCGTCTCGACGAGAGGAACACGATGATGGGCTTGGATGCACGAGATGATCAATGGTTAGGAAGTTATGGGTGAATTACTAAACGGAAACGAAACTGAACATAAGGCATGCGGTTTCCGGCGGTTACCTAGGGCGTTTATCGGTGGTGGCAAGCTGAACGTGATCACGGCGCACGGTTGCTCCGGCGACGAGCTCCGGCGACTCTCTGACTATAAAATAATCACATCTCTCTCTAATTCTTTCTTTATTTTCTAAGTCTTTGTGAAATGGGAGAAAGTAGAGGTGGTGGGGTTTTAAAGGCATTACCTTTCGCCTTTGGAATTGGGTCATTACAGAATGGTTCATCATCTTCTTCTTCCAAAGACAAGTGATACAAAGCTTTATCTAGATGCGACGACATCACAACCTTTACCCTTGTTAAAATTGACCAGAACCTTGATTGAGATTGAGAAAAAACTGTGATTTGAAATCTCTTGAGTTTGATGCAGGAAGAACAAACCCTAGAAATTGCAATCGATTTACTCAGAACCTCGTGGAAATATCTAGAAAGAGGATACTTTTGTTAGTATAAAACGTGTTTATTTAGAAACCGGGTCCCACTTTGCAATAAAGAGTACACCACTAGCTATCTTACGCCGAGAGAAAACACCTTTTGAAAAGCATTTGTGAACCGCTAGTTATGTGCGTTTAATGTATTTTAAATCGAATATAAACACAATCACTCTCTTGAATTATTTTCCAGCTAGCAATACAAAAAGCCTTATGGTCACTCGTCAGTCAACTCTTGATCAGTTCAACCAAGCCATACAAATCAGATCCTACCCGCCCGAAGTTCATCTCATGGCTGCTAAATCTTCCTCCAAATTCGACGTGTTTCTCAGTTTCCGAGGCAAAGACACGCGTAATACCTTCGTATGCTATCTCAAAGATTTTCTTAAACGGAAAGGGATCGACGCGTTCATCGATGAGGAACTCCGACGTGGCGCCAACATCTCACTGCTTCTCGAAAGGATTGAACAGTCAAAGATCTCGATCGTCATTTTCTCGGAGAATTACGCGGATTCCAGGTGGTGCTTAGAGGAACTGGAGAAGATCATGGACTGCAAGAAGACCTTCGATCAGGTAGTTTTACCAGTCTTCTACAAAGTTCGGGCCTCGGACGTGAGTTGTCAGACTGGGAAATTCGGAGCTCCGTTCGACAAACCCGAAGAGAGTTTCCGGAAGTATGAACATCGAATCCCGGCATGGAGAAAAGCCCTGAGTGATGCATCTGAAATCTCCGGCTATGTTCTTGAAGAGGACAGGTACCCTAACCTACCAATGTTTTGGTTTTGAACATTTAAGTTGATTCCGGTTTATGATCCACTTTAAGTATATGTTTGGGTTTTGGTTAAAACTCCAGCAGTAGTAATTGATGATGATGATTAAGCCTCGGTTTAATATTTTGACCCTCAGTCAAATTAATTAATATGGATAATCATTAGAGAAAAAGACAAAAATAGCACTAAATCAAGTTTTGTTTGTAATTTCGAATGATTGGCAGAACTGAGCTCGAGTTTGTTGACAATATTGCCAAAGAGACGTCCAGGTTGCTAAACAAGTTATCTCCATCCGAATTTCCTGGTCCAGGGATTGAATCGCGTACCATGGAACTGGAAAATTTAATGTGTTTTGAAGAGACGAGATGTGTTCGTATCGTTGGGGTTCTTGGGATGGCTGGGATTGGAAAGACAACTGTTTCAAATTGTGTGTATGAGCGAAACTTGGATGGTTTCGATGGTTGCTGTTTTCTTTCAAATGTTCAAGACGAGTTAAAACTACAAACAATAGATCAGTTGCAGCAGAAACTCCTGCGTAAGCTATTAGATGACGAAAAGCTTGAAGTTGGAGCTTCTGTAGGAACACACAAAGTCTTAAAGGATCGTCTTCGGAACAAGAAGCTGTTTATTGTGCTCGACAACGTGACCAATGAAAAACAAATAAGCCTTCTACTTGGGGAAGCGGGAAAAGAACTGTACCGACAAGGAACTCGGATCATTATAACAACAAGGGACAAGAAACTGCTAGACAAGGTTGTGGATGGGACATATGTGGTTCCGAGATTGAACGGAAGAGAAGCTCTGGAGCTTTTCTGCTCGAAAGCATTTTCTACTAATCCCGACAACATGGCAGAGTACATGGATCTATCAAACAAGTTTGTGGATTATTCTATAGGGCTTCCACTAGCTCTGTGCTTGTTAGGTTCTGATCTTCGTAGGAAAGATATCCAATATTGGACGAAGAAACTGGAGGGACTAGAGAATCAGCTAGACAAGAATATCCAAAAAGAACTGAACACTAGTTATGAGGAACTATCCGATGAAGAGAAGAGCATATTTCTTGATGTGGCGTGTTTCTTTTATTCGGAGAAGTTTGATTCTGTTTCGAGGATTCTGAGCACTTACCGTGATGATGAGTCTAATGTGATAAATGATCTTGTTGATAAGTGTTTGGTGACCATTTCTGATAATCGGCTTGAGATGCATGACCTACTGCTGAAAATGGGAAAGGTTATTGGTTATGAATCATCCATCAATGAGGTGGGTAAGCGTGGTCGGTTACGGAACCCAAAAGATATTTGCCGCATCTTAAAAAATAAAAACAAGGTGAACCAGAGAATGTTTCTTTTGTTTTTATGAATGTGGTTTTGTCAACTACTTTTTATGTTTATCTTTTATTTTTACTTTTCCAGGGCACCAAGAAAACTAGAGGCATCTTCTTAGATATGTCTAATGTTAAAAGAATGGAGCTACCTTCTGATATTTTCACGAAGATGTTGAATCTCAAGTTCCTCAAATTCTACAATTGTTCCGAATGGTGTGAGAAGGATTGCAGATTACAACTTCCTGGTGGGCTTGATTACTTTCCAGATGAGCTGGTGTATCTCCACTGGCAAGGGTACCCTCTGGATTATCTTCCAATGAACTTCGACCCGGAAAAGCTGGTTGTTCTTAATCTGCGTTATAGCAACATTGAGCAGTTGTGGAAAGAAGAGAAGGTACAGTTTTGGCTGTAAAATCTCTTATTAGTACCATATAATAGTGTTGTTAAGTCTGCATGTGGTTATTAAATTATGGATCTATTTATTGCAGGACACAGGAGAGTTGAGGTGGGTCGATCTCAGTTATTCAAAAGAGTTGCTGAATCTATCTGGCTTGTCGAAAGCTAAAAAACTCGAGAGGCTGGATCTTGAATGCTGTGAAAGTTTAGCCGAGTGTTCATCGATCCAGGAGATGGAAAGTCTTGTTACACTGAATCTCAGAGATTGTCTAGAGCTCAAGAGTCTTCCAGAGGAAACCAATCTGAAGTCTCTGAAGACTCTTATCCTCAGTGGTTGTTCAAAACTCATTAACTTTCCAACTATATCAGAAAACATAGAATCTCTATATTTGGATGGCACAGCGGTAGAAAGAGTTCCTGAATCCATAGGTTATCTCCGAAACCTTGCTGTGCTAAATCTGAAGAAGTGTTGCAGCTTGATGAGTCTTCCTGACAATTTTTGCAAGCTGAAATCTCTGAAAAAAACTGATTCTCTCTGGTTGTTCAAGGCTAGAGAGTTTTCCGGACATCAATGAAGACATGGGTAGCTTAGAGATTCTGCTCATGGATGAGACTGCCGTCAATCAAATTCCCAGAAAAATGCATATGAGCAATCTCAAGCTGTTCTCATTTGGTGGATCTAAAGTCCAGGATCTCACATGTTTGGAATTGCTTCCTTTCTCTGGCTGCTCTGGGTTATCAGAAATGTATCTCACAGATTGTAATCTGTACAATTTGCCAGAAAACTTTAGCTGCTGCTTATCCTTCCTGCAGTCTTTATGCTTGAGCAGAAACAATATCAAGAATCTACCTGGAAGCATCAAGAAACTTCATCATCTAAAGTCCCTTTACTTGAAGCATTGTGAAAAGCTCATTTCTCTCCCAGTGCTTCCATCAAATCTGCAGTACATGGATGCTCATGGCTGTACCTCACTTGAAACAGTAGCAAAACCCATGACGCTTATTGTAGTAGCTGAGAGGACCCATTCTACTTTCGTCTTCACTGATTGTTTCAAGCTAAACCAAGATGCACAAGAAAATATTATGGCTCATACTCAACTCAAGAGTCAAATACTGGTGAATGCATCTCTTCAACGTAATCATAAGGTTCAGCTCTCTTTACTCTGTTACTATTCCATTTACATTTTCATTCACATCTCATGATTAAATGTTTTTTTCGATGTTTTATAATTTCAGGGATTAGTTTTGGCACCTCTGTCTAGTGTAACTTTTCCCGGAAACGATTTGCCATTATGGTTCCGCCATCAGAGAATGGGATCTTCCATGGAAATTGACCTGCCTCCACACTGGTGTGACAATAAATTCATTGGACTTTCTCTCTGCGTAGTTGTCTCGTTCAAGAACTATGAAGACAAAACCAGCCGTTTCTCAGTGATATGCAAGTGCGAGTTCAAACTAAATGATGATGATTGCATCAGCTTTACTTGCAGACTTGGGGGACGGAAAGAGCAATTTGGATCATCTAGCCTCAAGGAAGAACCAAGAAGACTCGACTCTGATCATGTCTTCATCAGCCAAAACAGCTGCTTCCATGCCAAGAAAGAGCATGGTCTCAACCGATGTTGCAACACGACCGCCTCATTCAAATTCTATGTTGTTGATGGTGTAGATTGCTGTGAAGTGGTGAAATGTGGGATGAGCTTGTTGTATGCCCCGGATGAGAATGATTATATGTTTCAGGAATTACAGGAGAGTAACCTCGAGAAAGCGGTATCATCTGGAAAAGAAACAGATCTAAATGCAACCGCTATAGATCATGAAGCTGCTATGTCCAAGAGAGGCCGTAATTATCTACAAGAAGAAGAGCAACTGAACGGGAAAAGATTACGTTTTTCCAACAAAGTCTAATCTCTTGGAATAACTAATTGTATAAAAAGCTGATTTCAGATGGAGAACGATCACATCTTAACTCTATCTCTTAAGTGAAATGCTGAGACAGAGTTTATAGGATTTATGGAGTTCAATTCAAGAGGTTTATTTAAGTAGTTTTCAAGAAAGAAAGAATGAATCTTTGTAATTGTGGTGCAAGTTATTTCCTCAAAGGCAAACCAAATTTCTATTTCAGAATATTGAAGTTTCACTGAGCCTTGAAGTAAAGTTCCAATGCAGACTTGTTTAGTAATGTAATCAACAATTACACAAATTTTTCTCATATAAATACAAAAACAGCAACTCATCTGTTATAATTTAGTTTCTACATATACTGATTGATATACAGAAACCACACTAGGGATTGAGGCAACTTTCTATGAATCAATGTTTGAACTTATCCGAGCTTGCTCAAACCTTTGGTAAGTTCTTCTAGTTCTAATAAACAGCACAAGACTCGAACCTAGTCCAAGTACCGATAAGCATCCCCACCACACAAACGTCAAATAATAGCAGCCTCTTCCCCTACACACGACCGAGTCAGTCATCGATTTGATCCCGGTCGAACCATGTGAGTCATAGACCAATGCAGCCAAGACTCCATATATCAAAGATCCTATAGGTATGTTTGTGATCAAGATATTGTGGTTAACTCCAACACCGTTTGGTCCAAAAAGCTCTGATGTGATGGAAACCGCTGCTGCAAATATGAATCCTGAGCTTAGACCAATCAGCGCAGTTCCTACTTGTAATGCTGACGCGGTTCCTGATGATGCAAGCAAGAATAGAGCTATTGGTGTTGGTAATAACGCGATTGCTAACCACCCGGTTCTTGCAAAATAAAACTTCCTGCACAAGTTACAATAATCACAACCTGAAACCAAAAACTAGAGAGGCTTAAAGTAATGAATATGGATGTACTTACGCTCTAATATAGTCTGGTGTTGCAGAAAGCAACCTTCCAAAGAATGAGGAGGAGGAGTAAAGTGTGACAAGAGTTGTGGTCTTTGAGCTTTGTCCTAAAGACTGAGCTATCTGTCCAAGGTTGTTGCTGTACACAAGACCGATGGTTCCACCGCAGAAGTACGCGACATAGTATAACCAGAAGTCAACTCTGCATAAGAGCTGCTTCAAAGAATGTTCAGTTCCCAAAACCTCAAGCTGGCCTCTTGTGATAAGCAACTCATCAGCATCACCTTCCTCCGCAGCTATAGTCTTAACTGTGTTTTGCACAACATCTTCGTTCAGGAACTGGTAGCTTTCTCGGTCAGCTTCTTGCGCAAGCATCCCTTTATGCAACTCAAGCTCATCAGGATCAACTAGAATGAAACCAGAACCTTCGAGACGGAAGCTAGCGTGGATCGTGCGAAGATACCAGTTACGTGCGATGACTAAACCGGGGATACATAAAGGGAGGATCAAGAGAATGATAGCTCCACCGAAGAGGAGACGAGCAGAGGTTACGTCAGAGGAGTTTGACTCAAAGAGGAGGAGGTAAACGCCGTTTAAAGCGGCGAGGATGTTGAGCAACAGAAACATGAGAGAGTCACGGCGAACTCCATCTGGTGGAAGAGGCTCAAAAGGTGGTTGGCGAAGAATAGGGATGATTGCAGCGAAAGAGATAACGAGAGGTATGAGAGCGTTTAAGAGAAGGTAGAGCTCTGGAGAGGTTGGGTTGATTGCGTTGTAAGCGAGAGTGTATAAAGCAGCGCTTACACCGTTGAAGCTTACCGTGAGGGAAAGAGCAAGTGATCTGTTTGCAGGGAAGTTACTGATGCAGAGGACAAAGCAGACTGTGTTGAACCAACAGATGCTTAAACCAGCAAGTAAGCAACAGAGAAACACCTGCACAGAAGCTAGCCAACATTTGAACAAAGTTTCTTCATAGACAACAAAATGTTTGTTTAAAAAAAAAAAAATATATATATATATATATATATAATAAATTAGAAAAATATATATAACAAATTAGAAAAATGTAGATTTTCAGTGTTTTGATCAAATATTAATAAAAAGCGTTTACAAAGTGGACTTGATTAGGTAAAAAAGATGCAATCTAACAAATTAAAAAAATTGTAGTTTTTGTGTGGTTTGATCGAATATTCATTAAAAATGTTCATAAAATTGACTTGATTAGGTGGAAGACAACAATCCAACATTAAACATTTTAAAATCACATTTAATATTAATTTATCTACTTCATAAATTTTTCTCAATCACAAAATTCCAACTCATCAGAAAAAGACGTCTAGATAAACAAAAATTGGTGGTCACTGTTTTAGTCTATTTACATGATTTAGACAATAATAATTACATGAATTATCCAAAAAGATGAAATATTTGAATATTATTTTCTGACGTCATATTTTATATTGTAAATAGTTGCAGATTTCGAAACAGCCATCACACAAGAGACCGAACATGCCAAGAAGCAGCCGTGTTGGACCAACCAATTTTGTGGAATTTTTTTTTTGCAACTAATGTGGAATTTCTTTCTAGTTAAAAGGTTTGGACATTCTAATAAAAATGCATATACCAAGGAAAATAAGGACAAATCGACAGATCGAAAAAAAGAAGTGAAATACCGACCCTACCAATCAGTCGTCACCTAATGTGTGTATCAAAATCTTAGAGCACCGGCATTCCCCCGGTTGGGGTTCATAATTAGAATTTTTTATTTTTATTTATTTTTATTTTTTTTTTGATTTTTTTTTTAAAAAAAAAAAAAAAAAAAAAAATTGACTAATAGCGGGCCGCCACGTGGCATGGAGCCCGCCGCTGAACAGTGATGACTCGGGTTCATACGGAAGGAGCGTGACGAGACTGTAGAATATTATAATATATTTTTTTTCTGGGGAAGCGTGTGAACTCCACCCACGAACCTACAATGCTGGTGCTTTTAGTTTCGTCTCAATTGTGAACTGTGACAAAATTATATTTTTAAATATATAAATAACTCTTAAATATATTGACACTAACTCGGTTTATAAAATCTTAATTGAGTCTGACAAAAAAAATTATTGACACTAACATAAAAAGTCATTACAAGAAAAAATAAACGTAACTAAATTTTCTACCAAAATATACTTCTTTAGTTTAGAGAAAATTATATCATATATTTGAAAATTTATCTTTTAGCAATCTGATTAATTTTATTATATCATTAGAAAAACGAATAATTTTACAAGATAGAGTACATTTTTACTAGAATCTGAAAACAGAAAAGCGTTGAATCATAATTTTGATTCATGGCCTTGATTGGTAGAACATTAGCATCAGCAGTAACAGTATGCTATAGAGTAATGGTATGCTATAGAAGCAGTATACTGCAAGAGCTGTATGATTTTGCTAAACTGTTTAATAGGATGATTGGTAGAGCAGTATGAATATGCTATTTAAAATTATTATAAATATTAGTATATAATATATAATATATAATATATTTATTTTTAATGAATATATTTCTAATATATATATATAAATATACTAACATATAAAATTAAAAGATAAATCATTTATTTATTTTATTAATAATTTAAAATTTATGTTTATATCAAAAAATATTATTTAAAATAACTTTTATAATTAAAATATCTATTTTTAAAAATAATTTTTCACATTTAAAATAAATTAAATTATATAAATTAATTTATATTTTAAATGTGAAATACTATTTAAAAAATATTTTATTGTAAATTAATTTTAGAAATCAAAATTTTATTTTTTGGATATAAAAATAATTTTATGATATTATTAAATAAAATAAATGAATTAATTATATATTTTCCTTAATTTTATAAATTATAAATGCAAATGCTGTCCTAAAAATTTTATATGAGAGCATTGGCCAGATAGCATTTTGAGAACATTAGCATTTAATAAATATTTTTATAACAATTGTTGATTGGATAATGTAGAGCATAATGCTAATGTTAATGTTCTACACGTATGATTAAATTTGCCATGAAACCATTAGACAAAAAATGATTAAATTAATTTTCCAGAAAAAAAGAAACATAAATATTGGTTCATAACTTCATAGCAAAATAAATAAAGTTAGATTATATCAAATCGTTTTAAAAGAATGAATTCAGTTTTTATTCGTTAAGCATTGACCGAAACTAGTTTTGAAGATAAACACACAAATATATCAACTTAGGTTTAAAAAAAAGTTATTTGTTTTTATTACTATTACTAGTATAAGATGCTCAATAAAGAGGGGTATAAAATAATTTTTAAAATGAATAAGAAACAGTTTTTTTTTTTTTTTAGAAAATAGATAAGAAGCAATTTCATCAATAAAAAGGTAGAAAAATGAGTGAAGTTACCATAATATAAGGCAAAGAGACGAAGTTAGTTATGACCAGCCACTGGACTCCGTAACCGACGAATCCCATGAACGCCGCCGTGAAAAGCACCGTCCAAAGTGGGAAATACATCAACGCAAGCCCCGACGACCACCCGAACACCTTCCCAAGATCGGAAGCGACGGCTAGGTAGTTAAGCTGCACCTGCGATATCTCCAAAACCGATTTCAAATCTGAGGAGTAAGCTGAGAAATCGAAGTTCGTCCCCGTAAATGCTTGAATCCATATCGTCGCCACAAGAATCATCCATTTCCGCGACTGTCCCGCCATAGTCTCTCCGCCGGCCTCACCGAGATTTTTATATGGTAGAGAGAATTCGAGGCGTTTAAGTGTTGAGTGAGCTTTTATGCTTTTGTGTGTTTATATATAACAGATAGAAACAATCAATTCTTTTGTTGACAAAAATAAAATAATACTAATAATAGTAAAAAATGTAACGTGACACTCGTTTTATTTTTTTATTATTTTCAACATTTATTTATTATTTATTCTTCTTTTAAAAGCAAATAATATTACCCTTTCAAAAAAAAGATTTATGATTCTTTTAAAAGTTTGAAAGGCAAACGGTTTCTTTCGGAGATGATTAGACTGAAGATGGCGGTAAGATATAGAGTATGGAGCATGGACGTATGGTATGGTATACTGTAATTTAGTAGTAATATTGTTGACATACATTTTGTAATTTAAAAACAAAATATATTGCAATATATAAATACTTTATTATAAACTAAATATATGTAGAAAAAAATCAATGTTACTACTTTCTTTTTTGCATGATAATTTTATTGGATCCAATTGGCATGGGTTTTTGGAGATTTTTGAGATAAATAATTTATTTATAAAATCAATGCATTGAATTTGCAATTAATTACATCTATTCAACTAATAGAATTTGGAATAAATAATTTTCTTTATAAAATTAATATATTTTCAATTAATATTAAGATGAAAGTAAGTATAAATGACAATGCAATTTTAAAATAACATTTTTTTTAACAAAAAATTTGATTAAATGGCATTCTTTAAAAAATAGAGAGAATATAAAACAAATATGGATAAAGATTCAAACAAAAGTTTATGTATTGTCTCTCACCTCTTGAATAAGAACAAGACTTTCGGCCCTAGTGTTAACCTTTAAATTCACATCTCCTTTTGCTATCAATCAAAGTACCACATACATTAATAATAAAATAGATTAATTTTATTTTAAAAAATCTGAAATAATTGAAAAAAATAATAATGCCAATTTTAATGATGCTAACGCCACTTACTAAACCCTAAACTTTAAATCTATATCCTAAACCCTAAACCCAAATCATAAACTCTAAACCCAAACCGTAAATCCTAAACCCTAAACTCAAACCTTATATCCTAAACCCAAATCCTAAACCCTAAACCCAAACTGTAAACCCTAAACCCAAACCATATATCCTAAACCCAAATCACAGACTCTAAACTCAAACCATATATCCAAACCTAATCCCTACACTCTAAACTCAAATCGTAAACCCTGAACCCAAATCATATATCCTAAAGGTTAGGGTTAATGTTGATGTTGTTTCTTTAGGGTTTAGAGTCTAGGTTTAGGTTTAGGATCTACGGTTTGAGTTTAAGGTCTAGGGTTTGGGTTTAGAGTTTACGGTTTAGGTTTAGGGTTTAGGATTTAGGTTTAAGATATAGGGTTTGGGTTTAGGGTTTAGAGTTTGGGTTTAAAATTTAGGGTTTAGGGTTTAGATTTAAGGTTTAGGATTTAGAATTTAAGATTTAGGGTTTAGTTAGTGACGTTAGCGTCATTAAAATGAACGTCATTATTTTTTTTCAATTATTTTAGATTTTTTTTAAAAAATTAATGTATTTTATTATTAATCTATGTGGCATTTTGGTTGGTAATAAGAGGGAAGGTGAATTTAAAGATTCACCTTAGGGGTCAACCTAAGTTTTGTTCCTTAAATAAATGTCTCCATTTAGTTTTACATTTTTGGGAAGTGTTTTTTTTTTTTGCCAAATAAACAAATAATAAGAAGGCCAAATATTTACCCTCTCTAGTTTAGATTTAGGTGTTATTGGTTTATATATTTAGATTGATTTAGAAATTCATATAGTATTTATAAATCCAAGTAAAATATGCAAATCCGGAGGTTTTTCCTCGGATTTGAGTCTTTGTATTTTTAACTAAAAAATCCAAACAAATCCATTCAAATCCATTATAAAATCAAATATATTAGTAAATCTGTACGATTGAATAACACTTGATTTGATAGAGAATTTATGAATCATTAAACTAATAACACATGATTTTAATACAGATTTGAAAATCATAGAACCAATAACACTAGATTTAGTTTGGATTTTCAAATCCATTAAAATACAACAACCAATAAACTATACTTAGGAGTTGTTTCCGACTAAACATCTTCCAAGTGAGCAACTTATCAGTAATACTAGTTGATAATATTTTGAGCATTTCTACTTTATATAAGCAGCTAAGGCAAACCTATTGATTTGTTCCCTTTTATTGGACACGGAGGTCATGTGGAATTAACTAGAGAAATTATAGAGGTAGTCTATTCCAAATTGACATTATCTGTAAAGCACTGGTGATATATCTAAGCCTGGTCTGAAGCTGTTTCTTTTAATAGATCCGGAGAAGATCACACATGATAATACTTAGAGTTATTGTAAAATGGGAAAGAGAGAAGAAACGGTTTCAAAACAACCCATGAAGTTATTGGTCAAAGCAAACTTATCTTGATGTGTTAGTATGGTAGACGGTTCATGGGCGTCAGATAATCACAAGTTCATGTTCATCATCAAAAGAAAAACTAGCAACCTAATTCGCAGAGGTCGCAAGAGATTTAGTTCCCAAATTTTTATTGTCTGGATCAATGTTGTATAATCTCCACTGTGCAATCAAACTGCTGTAACTGTACTGCTTTATGACATTATAGAATCGTTTGCCGACAAAAGAAAGAAAACAAATAACTATTGGACAATAATGGTGAAGTTTTTTCTGTAGTTAAAGTGCAGCATGTGAGGTTTGCAGCTTACTTATTGTTTGATCGTGGATACTTTAATTTGCATCTAGCTTAGTAAGCTTTTCATCGAGTATGCTCATTATTTGCTATTATGCAATCGTGAGGAAATATATTAATATATACTAGAAAAGGTTGGACGATGGATTTGTAAATCTAAGAGTACATCGAGAGTGATAGGCTGATATCATTGTAACAAGAACATGTTACTGGAATTGTATGATAAATACACATAGCATAGGTACGAATGTTAGTTAGTACTGCAATTGGCGTGATATCTGGATCATTTTGGTTTCACGTGAATCATATCCTAAAGATTATTCCAGACGGTGATGTCAATGTTTATTTCATGAGTAGATTATGTCATGTCGCACCTTTTATATTTCCATATACATTTAAAATAGTTTTCCATCCAACAATTCTTATTATTTTATTTTTTATGTGACTGAATTGTTGCCAAGTGTCTACCTACGTGATTCTATAATGTTTCCATCACATATTCACATTAGGTCTCTACATGTAGTTTTTATGAACTGTTGCTATTTTTTATAGAAAATTGGAAGCAATAGGTGAGTGAAGTTTGTGAGAAGCATTATTCATACAACAATTGACTAAACTTATGAAATTTAAAACGGTTTAAAACGGGTTAATAGTCAAACTATTGGTATAAACCAACATAAATCTTTGATGACGTTGGGATACTTCAAGTACTGCATGTCAAATTATTTGCATGTGGAACAAATTTATATCAAAAGTGTTGAATTTTTATAAATCTTTGGAAACTTCCTAATGTGTTACAAATACATGCCACTCTTTTGATACAAACAATATATATATTCATTAGATTGAAACAATCCATTACGAGAACCACAATAAGATGTTATAATGCATCATACATTCCATTTCCAAATTAAATTTCAGTGTCTTATATATGTTAAAGGAGAAAGGTATAATCATACACTCCATGTCCTCAACTCTTTTATTAGACAACCACTCTCTTTTTTTTAAACACTGAAGGATTGTATTCATACTGCAACCAAATTACATAAGAGAATACAACAAAGCCGACGGTGTTGAGAGAGCTTCGGCCTCAATACGCATCCGAGTTCGAACCGCTGGCCAGGTAATTAGGGTATCTAATTCCCCATAGTACCAAATGGTCCGCCTCGCGCCGAGTGGTTGGCCCCTGGGAGTGGAAGTCCCTCCAGGTTAATCAAAAAAAAAAAAAAAAAAAGCCGACGAGTTATACTAACCCTCAGGAGTCCAAAGCGTACGGATAAAAAATAATACTTGGAGACAAAATAATTTGGAAGCTTAAATTCAAAGCTAAAATAAAATCTAGCAACAAAAGTGAAGAAGATGATGGAAACTCTATAACAACAAAAGACACTAATTCCAAAACGGCTCTTTGATAAAGTGAAATCGAACTAGAGACCTTGCATAGTGAATAGCAAGCAGATTAAGCAAAGAACCAAAGCTTAAACCAACCACGCTTGTGACTTTTCGTGTAAATATTTGTATCTTTTCATGTGTCATCAACATAACACCAATATTTATACTCCAAAATTATTCCTTTGAAGTTTGAACACTCTTATTATTGCTTTTGTTTGAAAGGACTGAAACGAAAAACAAACCAAATTTGACGGTGCGCCACAACACGATTCCATCTTACTGTATCAATCTCTATAATGGGCTTTATCAATCGTAGGCCCATTATTCGCCGATCCCGTTCGTGTCTCCCAAGCCTGAACTTTGGGTTTTGCCCAAACGCCTCCGCCTTCGGCAAAAATCTCCTCTCTCTCCGTCACGTCAACAACTCCCTCTCTCTTCCATGGCGTCTGGCTCACTAACATCTCCACTTCTTCCTCTCCTCTGATTCAATGGCGGCTCTTCTCTATTTCCCTAAAAATCTCATCATAAGTGACTCTCTCACATTTCCTCTCTCCGTCATCACCGATGAATCTGAGGAAACTCTCTCTCGCAAGCTACGCACTCACTCTCCGCTCGAAATCCACACCACGCGCGGCGGAAGAAGCTTGCTCCGATCAACATTTACGGGAACGATTGTCCGCCGCTATATCAAGAAGATCTCTAGATTAAAAACACTGCAAACAACTCATAACCACCTTATCGCCTCAAGAGTTCGATAGATTGTTTCCTGAGTTCAAATCCAAAGTCAATCCCAAGACGGTTTTGGATTTCTTCAGATTAGCGTCTGATTCGTTTAGCTTCTCCTTTAATCTCCGTTCGTATTGCTTATTGATAGGTTTATCGGTCGAATCGAATATGTTATCTCCCGCTTGGTTAGTTCTGATCCGTTTGATCGATGAGAACGTTCCGGTTTTGCGTTCTGATTACGATTCGATTTGCTGATGCGATAGTGAGTTTTGTTCGTGTTTTGATCAAGAAATCAGAAGGAGACTCTCAGATTTGTTGATTGAAGTTTACTGTACGGAGTTGAAGCGTGATGGTTGTTATCTAGCTCTTGAGGTGTTTCTTGTTCTGGGAAAGAAGGGTATGTTTCCGTCTAACACGACTTGTAATGTCTTGCTGACGTCTCTAGTTAGAGCTAACGAATTTCAGAAGTGTTGTGAAGCTTTCGAAGTTGTTTGCAAAGGAGTTTCTCCTGATGTTTACTTGTTCACTACCGCGATTAACGCGTTTTGCAAAGGAGGGAAAGTAGAGGAGGGTATTGAGTTGTTTTCGAAGATGGAGGAAGCTGGTGTTGCGCCGAACGTTGTTACTTACAACACTGTTATAGATGGTTTGGGGATGATTGGGAGGTACGACGATGCGTTTTATGTTTAAGGAGAAGATGGTGGAGAATGGTGTGGAACCGACTCTGATCACTTAATAGTATTCTTGTCAAGGGTTTGATCAAGGCGAAGGGGGTTAGTGATGCTTGTTGTGTATTGAAGGAAATGACGGAGAAAGGGTTTCCTCCTAATGTTATTGTGTATAATAATTTGATTGATGGTTTGATCGAGGCTGGGAGTTTGAGCAAAGCTGTTGAGGTAAAGGATGATATGGTTTCAAAGGGGTTGTCTCTCACATCTTCGACGTATAATACTCTCATAAAGGGATACTGCAAGAACGGTCAAGCAGATGTTGCAGAGCGTCTCCTGAAGGAAATGTTGTCGATGGGTTTAACTGTAAATCAGGGCTCCTTTACATCTGTGATTTGCTTGTTGTGCAGTCGTGGTATGTTTGACTCAGCACTTTGTTTTGTTGGAGAGATGCTACTGCGTAACATGAGCCCTGGTGGTGGGTTACTTACTACATTGATTTCTGGTCTTTGTAAGCATGGCAAACACTCATAGGCAGTAGATCTTTGGTTTAACCTCATACATAAAGGTTTTTTACTAGACACTAAGACTTCAAATGCTTTGCTTCATGGACTCTGTGAAGCAGGGAAGCTGGAGGAAGCTTTTAGGATTCAAGAAGAGATATTAGGGCGTGGTTTTGTTATGGATACCGTTTCTTATAACACGTTGATTTCGGGATATTGCAGAAAGAGGAAAATGGAGGAAGCTTTCAGGTTAATGGATGAAATGGTTGATAGGGGACTTAAGCCTAATAACTATACTTACATCATATTGATCTGTGGGCTGTTTGATATGAAAAAGGTCGAGGAGGCCATACAATTTTGGTGTGCTTGTAAAGAGAATGGTATGCTTCCAGATGTTTAAACATATTCAGTCATGATCAATGGATGTTGTAAAGCTGAGAGAGCAGAAGAGGGTCAGAAACTGTTTGATGAGATGGTGAGCGAGAATGTGCAGCCAAATACTGTTGTTTACAACCATCTAATCCGAGCATATTGTAGAAGTGAAAGGCTATCGATGGCCTCTGATCTCAGTGAAGATATGAGACAAAGAGGAATTTTACCTAATAGTGCTACATATACTTCACTAATAAAGGGGATGTCGATTATTAGCCGTGTTGAGGAGGCAAGACTCCTCCTCAAGAAGATGAAGGAGGAGGGTTTGGAACCGAACGTCTTTCACTATACATCACTTATTGATGGGTATGGTAAATTGGGTCAGATGGTCAAAGTTGAATGCCTTTTGCGTGAGATGCATTCAAAGAACATAGTCCCAAACAAGATTACCTATACCGTGATGATTGGTGGGTATGCCAGAGATGGGAATGTAACAGAAGCTTCTAGGCTTCTAAATGAGATGAGGGAAAAAGGAATTGTTCCAGATTCTATCACATACAAAGAATTTATATATTGGTATCTTAAACAGGGAGGTGTTTTGCAAGATTTTGAAGGTTCTGATGAAGAAAATTATGCAGCAATCATTGAAGGATGGAGCAAAACGATACAGTAGCTGATGAACAAGGTTCCTATTCTGGTTCTCAATGACTCTGTTAGTTTCTCTGCTTGCTTCAGTTCTTGGTGGAAATAGTTCTGATTGTGTATCCTGGATGCTTATACTTGCAGTTGGGAAATTGAGACCCAGTGGTGTTCTCAGTTTTGACGGACTTGTTCTCGCCCAGGATTTGCATCTTCTTTATAGCGGAAACACAGTAGCATGGCATGAATGGGTCCATTGCTTTAGAGTGTAATCAACCACTTTGGTTTAATAGCGTTGACCTGCTTCAGCTTTAGAGAGAAAATGGTGTTGCGTTTGGCATCATACGGGCTGGTGCTCGTCAGGTTTAAAAATTGACTGCCACAGAATCAGAGCCATCTGATAAATTCTGGATCAGTGCAGACACTTGGAATAGCAGTCCTGAAAAGATTCTACAGGTACGATAATCTATACACCGCTTTGGGCCTTATGTATAATGCAGCTTACATTTCTATGCTTCGAGTTTAATGAGACTTTTGGAATCATGTAGAGAACCACTAAACTTTTTCAATCAGTTTTGTTTATTTAAAAAATCTCCTGAATACTGTTCGCTGATTCTGAAACACTTACCATTTATGTTATCACAGACAGTCAATCAAAAGCTTATACATGGACCATCCACGGCCGCTATTTGACCAAAATGGTTTCTTTTTTCCAGGTTACATAAACGTAAAATACTTCTTAAGACTCCACTTTTGTATTTCGTTCTTCTTTAACTATCTTTTTTGGCTGAAAGTATTGATTTATCTTTCTCTTTCCCTTGTGCTTCGGAGAGCTTAAGCCAGTTTCCAGCGGAGTAGTTTAGAACAAATTTTAGCCCAGACACGTCGCCGGATTTATGCCTGGAGAGATTTATTCTAACTGATATGAAAGGTAACCTCTTATAAGTTACAGTATCAACTTATTCAAACAACATTCACTGTATAGTAAAGACGCAGGGGTTTTGACATTTTGTTCACTTTTTATTCTTGTATACAATTTGTTATATTCATTATTCTTTCGGAAGTGATTGTTTTCTAGATGTTCATAAAAGTGTAGAAAACTCTAAACAAAGTTTGATTTTGAGAAAATATGGAATAATAAGATCTCCTTAATACAGTTTTTCGTCAACTCCTACGTTTTGTTGGATAATTTATATACTTAACTACTCATAATCAGTGTAGATGATGGTCTAAGAAATTGTATTATATGAATATTAAAATTCTTACTTCTTCACCTTAGACCTACCATCAGTACTATCAAATCAGTGTAAATCATCTACACCTAACTACTCGTAATTAGTGTAGATGATGGTCTAAAGAAATTGTATTATATGAATATTAAAATTGTTACTTCTTCACCTTAGGCTAGCATCAGTACTATCAAATTGATTTGCGGTAAAAGGATCGGATAAAAGTGTAATTTGTACACTTTTCTGAAAATTATCTTAGATTTTGTTAGTTTGAAAGAGAGTCGATTACCCGAAAAGCTGCGATCTCTGAAAACATGAAAAACATATAGATACCAAACAATATGAACGTGTTACGTACTCTACATCCGTATCTAAGTGAGTTCCATGTAGTCTAGGTTCTTCTTACGTTATCTCAAATTTATTTCTTTTACGAGAAAAATAACGCGAGGGTGAAATTATTCTAGACTCCATATTTAAATCATTTACTAAATCTTTACCTATGCGTCCGCACTGGTATTTACTTTTGTAAACGTTTAAAATTAAATACATACATTATTGTATTAATTAAATTAGAAGAGACTAATTAACTAAATATAACTGAGTTATTTTTATTATTATAAAAATTTAAACGATTTTGATATTATTTTAATTTTCAATAAACCAATAAATTAATCTGATAATTTAATCTATTTTATAGTTTTTAATGAATTGCAAAATTAAATTTTTGATTTTGATTTAAATTAAATGAAGGATTGCATATCTTCTAAATTTATTAGGTGCCTAAATATTAGGCAATTTTGTAATACTTTTTATGGAAATTGTTATTTATAAGGTCAATGGTATTGAATAGTAATTATTGAGGAAAACTTAGGGTTAAGATTTATTTGTACTTCAATTTTAATAGTTTAGATTTTCTGGATACTGTTACAAAAAAAAAGAAGATTTTCTGGATACTATTTTCAAGAATATTTGTATTTGTCATCTATGGTTGTGCACTTTGTGTGCACTTTAACCAACCACTAGATTTTGATCCACGCGTCCGCGCGGATGTTTGTTCAATTTACATTAAATAAATTATATTGTTTTTATGTTTTTTTAACGCTGATTTATTATGATATTACAATTATGAGAAAGATTACATAGACGATTCGACAACCGATAATATTATCTGCCTTATAAGAATCTACGTCTAACTGCATCACCTGAACCTAATTATTCTGCATAATCGTTTTGTAGTCTGCATAATTATTTAGTAGTTGCATAATTGTTTATCTATGTGTGTATATTTTTTGGTTGTTTGTATCGTAGTTGGATAGTAAACTAATGAAAATAATATGTTGGAGAAGATATTTGTCAATTAATTATACTGCATTAATATTTTCTATTGTATTTATTTATAAATCAAACCAATTATTTTGTTTATGTTTATTAATAAATTTATATTTTCAAAATATAATATTGTTTTTGAATAATATGTTATCTTTTAAAAGTATTTATATGTCTCTAAGTTTTGTATATATCAAACAAATTCAACTATTATGTTTATTTTGAGGAAAACATTTTACTGTTTTTTTCTTGCATTCTTATAATTTAAATATAATAAATTCAATTTTTAAAGTATGCTAGATGTTCCTTTTTATATGTTAGAAATTCTTATTTGATAGCTTCCATTTTTACAATTATGTATATATTCCATATAGAATATACCATTAATGGAACTGAAAATATATTGGAAAGTGGATTTCTATATATTGTAAGGTAATTTACTAATTTGTTTTACAGAATTAAAATCTATATAACAAAATTAAAATCTATAATTGTAAAAAAAATTAGTTTCGTTATAGACTTTTGTTGTAAAAAAAAAAAAAAAAATTAAAATCTATATAACAAAATTTATTGTTATTGGTAAAAATTATACATAAATCTATTGTTATTATGTATTTTTTAATTTCTTTGGTGTATATAAATTTATTTTAAATTATGTATCTGAGAAGTCAAATATATTGAAAATGATCATACTAATGAAATTTATTCTACATGTAAATTTATTTTACAGTATATAATATTTTGACAGCAACTACGTATAGAAAGTATTTACAATAATGCGTTACATTGTGATCCTTTATATATTAGACGTGTACTTTCATATTAGTAAAAGTAAATAATTGGGCTGCTTATCTAATATAATTTGAAAATATATTATGACAAAACAAGCAACTTGTTTAATATATTAACCAAAATATAAAAATAAACAATTCTTGGTAGATAGATATACTGAGTTTAGTTGTTCAAAAAAAGGAAAGATAAATTGAGTTTTGCTTGCGATGGTTTACAATTTATCAGAAGATATAATCAGCCAAGTGTCGTGACTGTAACTACAAATCAGATTCATTCCACAACCATTCACTTAAAAGTCAGCTTGAGGTCTCCATGGACTCTCGGAAGCTCCTACTAACAATTATGAAGTTTCCTCTCTGTTGACAGCTACTTATAAACAGATACAAACATATTAACATCTAATTTTTTTTGACATACTAACATCCAAGGTAATGAAACTCAAAAGAACTATAGGCTACCTTTGATCTATGTTTCTCCAAGGTTTTGTACCTGATACTTTTCGCTTTGGAAACATTGATCTATGTTTCTCTTTCCTTGAGACTCCTAAAGTCATAATTTCTTGCATGAGCAATGGATCTTGACACGCTAAAAAAACAAAAGTGTCAAAAAAGTTAGCTATGTCAAAATAAACAAACATAGTATTTCCTTAGTGTCGAATATGAAATTATACTTACCGTTTCGTCTGCCAATATCAACTCAAGAGAAGGTCCACCATAACTGGTTTGTTGCTTCCATGAATGAAGCAACTTAACCTGGACACGCCAACCACTCTTGAACGGCTCGACATCTTTAAGTAATGTGATGCTCTTGTTTGAAGTCATTTTCGGATGGAATTGTATATGTGAAGAGTAGATGTGTTTCTTATATATAGATGTACGAGGTTAGCTAAGAGAACCAATATTTTTGCTAACTAAATTCTAAATATATTTTTGATTTATCAAATGAAATTTGTATGACGTGATTATAGGAAAACTGCATTGTTTTAAAGCTAGTGTGATATTAGGTAGATAGAGAGGGATACCGAGATTTTAGGATTCAAAATTTTATTGACAATATATTTTGGAATATAATGCCGTTCCGTGAACATTGCAAGATTATGAAGAATATTGTAATCAACAGGATTTTGTGAACATTAATGGACTATCCGTTTTAGAAAACTGTTATAAAGTTAGGATCTCGGTGAATCTTTTGGTAATATTCCAAAAATGTTTTTGTTATTAAAATTAGTTTAGTTTTAAAATATTTTCTTTACATATGCCAAACTAACTTGAATTGATCTAAAAATATGTACACCAAGCTAAATAATTTGTATGGCAGGTCAAATGAAAAGTATTTTGTTCGTTTTAGTTATGCTACATATTTTATTAAACAAAAATTGAAATTATTTTTGTCAAACTTGTTAACATGACTTCTACGGTTTTTGTATATCATATATTTGATAGACAATAATGAAAATTTAAATTGTATAGAGTAATTTGGTTCATACGTAACAGGTTCGGTTTCATAACTGTAGTTGTCACTTGTGTAAATTATTTGTACATAAAGAAGATCAAAATTATATAATGAAATTTTGTATTCAAGCAGGAAGTTACAAATTAACAATCATGTATATATTGGTTTCGACTCGGCAGCCAACATTTGACCGAAGCATATTTGGTTTGGTAACAAAACACGTGGTTTAGGTTTAGTCGGTTTTGTAACATATACATTAAGGTTAAGCCTTTAAATTTATTTGGTTGGTTTAGTAATAATGTTATTAAATGAATGTTCTTAAAGCTAGTGGCATTAGATTGTAATTATTAAGAAAAAATCAAGGCTAATTACTAACTACTTCAATTTTAATAGTTTAGATCAACAGGATTTTGTGAACATTAATGGACTATCCGTTTTAGAAAACTGTTATAAAGTTAGGATCTGGGTGAATCTTTTGGTAATATTCCAAAAATGTTTTTGTTATTAAAATTAGTTTAGTTTTAAAATATTTTCTTTACATATGCCAAACTAACTTGAATTGATCTAAAAATATGTACACCAAGCTAAATAATTTGTATGGCAGGTCAAATGAAAAGTATTTTGTTCGTTTTAGTTATGCTACATATTTTATTAAACAAAAATTGAAATTATTTTTGTCAAACTTGTTAACATGACTTCTACGGTTTTTGTATATCATATATTTGATAGACAATAATGAAAATTTAAATTGTATAGAGTAATTTGGTTCATACGTAACAGGTTCGGTTTCATAACTGTAGTTGTCACTTGTGTAAATTATTTGTACATAAAGAAGATCAAAATTATATAATGAAATTTTGTATTCAAGCAGGAAGTTACAAATTAACAATCATGTATATATTGGTTTCGACTCGGCAGCCAACATTTGACCGAAGCATATTTGGTTTGGTAACAAAACACGTGGTTTAGGTTTAGTCGGTTTTGTAACATATACATTAAGGTTAAGCCTTTAAATTTATTTGGCTGGTTTAGTAATAATGTTATTAAATGAATGTTCTTAAAACTAGTGGCATTAGATTGTAATTATTAGGGAAAAATCAAGGCTAATTACTAACTGTACTTCAATTTTAATAGTTTAGATAGTTAATTTTTGTGACGTGAAAGAGCTAAAGTCACTTGTTAATGGGAAGTACATTTCATTTTTATCTTCGCTTTCATGGCCCCCTTCTCACCAATTGACAGGCAGCAAGCAACGTAGACCACATGATATATACAGTGTATATGCACACTATGGCATATAGAATCATTGATACGTCAAGCACATTCCGTACAGTACGGACTTGGAAACTGGACCTTTAGGCTCAGCAATCTCCAACCCGAGAACCACACTAAAATTTTTAGTGTAATTTCAAAACTAAAAAAAAAAATTCTTCTCCAACGACTAACACTAAACTTTACACTAAAAACTATTTTATATTAATGTATACATTATAATTTTATTTGTCATTTATTTAATTGTGTATTTTATTAATAAAATAAATGAATGTTGTTTTAGTTGAATGAATAGTATTTTAGTGTGGTGAATAATGTCACACTAAATTTGGTGTGAAATTATATTGTTGCACTAAAATAGTGTGATTTTTAGTGTTGGATTGGAGAAAGTTTTAGTATAAAAATCACTCTAAAATAGAGTTTTAGTGTTGGATTGGATAAGGTAAATAGAACTGAGGCGGAAATCTATAATATAATGAGGCAGTTGCATCATTCCTGGGGCGACACGTCAGCGGTCTGTGGGTCCCACTTTTAAAAAGTGTGAAAAAAACGTCAAGACTGTGGCTCGAACCCGGGTTATTGAAATATAAACATCACCATTTATACCACTAAACTAAATGATACTTTGTACATTGCTGGCCGAAACCAATATATATTTATGATAGGAGAGTTTACTCTGTACACATATGATTTCGGTTTAAGTTCCATAAAAAGCCCAAGTCGGGTGTAAGGCCATTCGGCCAATGTTTAGTTATATGGCCTATTTTGAAAAAAAGTCTGACGTTTTATGTTTTTGTCGAGGAAAGTGTGCCATTTTTTATTCGTTAAACGAGTAACGATTAGGTTTTCAGATGTTTCTTCTCCTTCGACCCTTCAATCTCACCAGCCCTGCTGCTTTTCCTAATCCTGCGAAAAAACGAGTCTTAATCAACTCTTTACCTTCCAACTCTTTTCATATCTATTAATTCTTTTCACTGTATTCAACGTATACCTCTTAAATTTTACAATAAATGTTTTTTTTTTCATTAAAGCCATTTACGATCTTAAACTCTCCTTCTCCCTTCTGATACAATGAAACCGAAAAATTCACTTCAACCTCTATAAATTGGAGAAGGTTGATAGCCGGATGGATCTTCACAGACGCTCTCAGTTTATCTTCTATCTTTAATTGGAGAGGGAGCTGCTCATCCTCGACGAACAGGTATGATTGATTTTTTCTACAATTTCCTTCCTACGAAGCCCAAAGAGATCTATCAAGTTGCTGATCTGCGTTAACCATTTGATGAATTCCATCCCGAATGATCCCAAAACAATCAACGTCTACCACAAAACACCAGCTATCATGATTTTTTCTCTCATCTCTTTTTTAGACAAGAACAAAAAAAACTAGCAAAGACACTAATCTATGAACTAACTTTCGCAGATAATGAGTAAACAGCGCCCAATAGACCTCCACAACCTGATGTAGATGATTGGAGGCCACTGAAGAAGAAGAAGCCTGCAACAATGTCAGAGGATGCTAAAGCATTGAGCATGATTAGACAAATGTTCAAGCACTGCTTCTAACTTTTCTCCTACGCTCACACCCATTACATTTTCATTAGTTTTTTTCTCATGCACTTATGAGTTTTGTATTGTTTTAATGTCAGTACTGATCGTTATGTTGGACATGGCTATGATAACCGAGACCTGGAAGCCTGCTTTGATGATATCATGAAGGAAGAGAGACGAGGGTAACATCAATATCTTGATCATGAGTTTCAATCATTTGTTTCCTTCTTATATATATTGCTCAACGGTTTGTGTTTGATTTGATAAATGCAGTGCGAGAATCGCAAGGGAGGAAGATAAAATGGAAGCAAAGCTGATCGCAAAAGAAGAAGAGCGAGAGAGACAGAGAAAGTTGCTGAAGCTGGGGCGTAAGAAAGTTAGAAGAAACAAACCTTTTGATCATCTTTGTCTTCTTTTTTAAATATATGACAAGTTTAATCTTTAGTGCTTCTCTCATTCAAATCTCTTTGGAGAATAGTGTGTTCTTGAAACTGTACAATTAGATAATAATTATATTTATTGGGTTACTCGAGGAATCTGTTGGTGACTTTCCAAGTTGGTGAAAGCCTGATTATTTTCTATTGGTAAAACCAGAGAATGAAAAGAGAAGAAAATATATCTTTATTCACGTTGGAGTTGCTTTAGTTTCACTTTCTTACAAGTCCATGAACATTATTTTTGTGATTCTTTTATAATTTTTTCCTCTCAAAGATCTTTATTTGAGGTATCAAATGGTGACCAAAGAAGAAGATTGTCTTCCTCCTGGGACAGAGCCGTTGAGATGTTATTTTCCTTCTTCTACGACTCCTCTTGCGGAGCTAGAGACTATTCAAAGCTTAGAAATCCTGGAACCATCCTTTCTCTCTCCTGCTTGGTATATCATTATTCTTTACTTACTCTTCAATTTTGAGCTCTTCCCTTCACCACAATCTAGAGATAGTTGAAACCTTTTGCTATGGTCTGACTGTATCTTTCAGTTCAATACGTTATAAAAGTTATTCTTTTGGTTTAGTTTAGGTTGGACATTCAAACAGATTCTTATAGCTTTGCTCGATCATTTATGTACGCCAGTTTGATTTTTTTTTCCAGGTTGCTGGTGACTTTTTGCATCTAGAAATTAAAACTTTTTGTTTAGTTTACGGTGTGGTTCTTATATATTCTTCTTTATATTGCGTACTGCTTTAATATAATGAGGCAGTTGCATCATTTCTGAGGCGACACTTCAGCGGTCTGTGGGTCTCACTTTTAAAAAGTGTAAAAAAACGTTAAGACTGTGGCTCAAACCCGGGTTATTGAAATATAAACATCACCATTTATACCACTAAACTAAAGGATACTTTGTACATTGCTGGCCGAAACTAATATATATTTATGATAGGAGAGTTTACTCTGTACACATATGATTTCGGTTTAAGTTCCATAAAAAGCCCAAGTCGGGTGTAAGGCCATTTGGCCAATGTTTAGTTATATGGCCTATTTTGAAAAAAAGTCTGACGTTTTATGTTTTTGTCGAGGAAAGTGTGTCGTTTTTTATTCGTAAACGAGTAACGATTAGGTTTTCAGAGGTTTCTTCTTCTTCGACCCTTCAATCTCACCAGCCCTGCTGCTTTTCCTAATCCTGTGAAAAAACGAGTCTTAATCAACTCTTTACCTTCCAACTCTTTTCATATCTATTAATTCTTTTCACTGTATTCAACGTATACCTCTTAAATTTTACAATAAATGTTTTTTTTCATTAAAGCCATTTACGATCTTAAACTCTCCTTCTCCCTTCTGATACAATGAAACCGAAAAATTCACTTCAACCTCTATAAATTGGAGAAGGTTGATAGCCGGATGGATATTCACAGACGCTCTCAGTTTATCTTCTATCTTTAATTGGAGAGGGAGCTGCTCATCCTCGACGAACAGGTATGATTGATTTTTCTGCAATTTCCTTCCTACGAAGCCCAAAGAGATCTATCGAGTTGCTGATCTGCGTTAACCATTTGATGAATTCCATCCCGAATGATCCCAAAACAATCAACGTCTACCTCAAAACACCAGGTATCATGATTTTTTCTCTCATCTCTCTTTTAGACAAGAACAAAAAAACTAGCAAAGACACTAATCAATGAACTAACTTTCGCAGATAATGAGTAAACAGCGCCCAATAGACCTCCACAACCTGATGTAGATGATTGGAGGCCACTGAAGAAGAAGAAGCCTGCAACAATGTCAGAGGATGCTAAAGCATTGAGCATGATTAGACAAATGTTCAAGCACTGCTTCTAACTTTTCTCCTACGCTCACACCCATTACATTTTCATTAGTTTTTTTCTCCTGCACTTATGAGTTTTGTATTGTTTTAATGTCAGTACTGATCGTTATGTTGGACATGGCTATGATAACCGAGACCTGGATGCCTGCTTTGATGATATCATGAAGGAAGAGAGACGAAGGTAACATCAATATCTTGATCATGAGTTTCAATCATTTGTTTCTTCTTATATATATTGCAAAACGGTTTGTGTATGATTTGATAAATGCAGTGCGAGAATCGCAAGGGAGGAAGATGAAATGGAAGCAAAGCTGATCGCAGAAGAAGAAGAGCGAGAGAGACAGAGAAAGTTGCTGAAGCTGAGGCGTAAGAAAGTTAGAAGAAACAAACCTTTTGATCATCTTTGTCTTCTTTTTTAAATATATGACAAGTTTAATCTTTAGTGCTTCTCTCATTCAAATCTCTTTGGAGAATAGTGTGTTCTTGAAACTGTACAATTAGATAATAATTATATTTATTGGGTTACTCGAGGAATCTGTTGGTGCCCTTCCAAGTTGGTGAAAGCTTGATTATTTTCTATGGGTAAAACCAGAGAATGAAAAGAGAAGAAAATATATATTTATTCACGTTGGAGTTGTTTTAGTTTCACTTTCTTACAAGTCCATGAATATTATTTTTGTGATTCTTTTATAAACTTTTCCTCTCAAAGATCTTTGTTTGAGGTATAAATGGTGACCAAAGAAGAAGATTGTCTTCCTCATGGGACAGAGCTGTTGAGGTGTTATTTTCCTTCTTCTACGACTCCTCTTGTGGAGCTAGAGACTATTCAAAGCTTAGAAATCGTTGAACCATCCTTTCTCTCTCCTGCTTGGTATATCATTATTCTTTACTTACTCTTCAATTTTGAGCTCTTCCCTTCACCACAATCTAGAGATAGTTGAAACCTTTTGCTATGGTCTGACTGTATCTTTCAGTTCAATACGTTATAAAAGTTACTCTTTTGGTTTAGTTTAGGTTGGACATTCAAACATATTCTTATAGCTTTGCTCGATCATTTATGTACGCCAGTTTGATTTTTTTTTCCAGGTTGCTGGTGACTTTTTGCATCTAGAAATTAAAACTTTTTGTTTAGTTTACGGTGTGGTTCTTATATATTCTTCTTTATATTGCGTACTGCTTTAATATAATGAGGCAGTTGCATCATTTCTAAGGCGACACTTCAGCGGTCTGTGGGTCCCACTTTTAAAAAGTGTGAAAAAAACGTTAAGACTGTGGCTCAAACCCGGGTTATTGAAATATAAACATCACCATTTATACCACTAAACTAAAGGATACTTTGTACATTGCTGGCCGAAACTAATATATATTTATGATAGGAGAGTTTACTCTGCACACATATGATTTCGGTTTATGTTCCATAAAAAGCCCAAGTCGGGTGTAAGGCCATTTGGCCAATGTTTAGTTATATGGCCTATTTTGAAAAAAAGTCTGACGTTTTATGTTTTTGTCGAGGAAAGTGTGTCGTTTTTTATTCGTAAACGAGTAACGATTAGGTTTTCAGAGGTTTCTTCGTCTTTGACCCTTCAATCTCACTAGCCCTGCTGCTTTTCCTAATCCTGTGAAAAAACGAGTCTTAATCAACTCTTTACCTTCCAACTCTTTTCATATCTATTAATTCTTTTCACTGTATTCAACGTATACCTCTTAAATTTTACAATAAATGTTTTTTTTCATTAAAGCCATTTACGATCTTAAACTCTCCTTCTCCCTTCTGATACAATGAAACCGAAAAATTCACTTCAACCTCTATAAATTGGAGAAGGTTGATAGCCGGATGGATCTTCACAGACGCTCTCAGTTTATCTTGTATCTTTAATTGGAGAGGGAGCTGCTCATCCTCGACGAACAGGTATGATTGATTTTTCTGCAATTTCCTTCCTACGAAGCCCAAAGAGATCTATCGAGTTGCTGATCTGCGTTAACCATTTGATGAATTCCATCCGAATGATCCCAAAACAATCAACGTCTACCTCAAACACCAGGTATCATGATTTTTTCTCTCATCTCTCTTTTAGACAAGAACAAAAAAACTAGCAAAGACACTAATCAATGAACTAACTTTCGCAGATAATGAGTAAACAGCGCCCAATAGACCTCCACAACCTGATGTAGATGATTGGAGGCCACTGAAGAAGAAGAAGCCTGCAACAATGTCAGAGGATGCTAAAGCATTGAGCATGATTAGACAAATGTTCAAGCACTGCTTCTAACTTTTCTCCTACGCTCACACCCATTACATTTTCATTAGTTTTTTTCTCCTGCACTTATGAGTTTTGTATTGTTTTAATGTCAGTACTGATCGTTATGTTGGACATGGCTATGATAACCGAGACCTGGAAGCCTGCTTTGATGATATCAGAGGAAGAAGAGAGACGAAGGTAACATCAATATCTTGATCATGAGTTTCAATCATTTGTTTCTTCTTATATATATTGCTCAACGGTTTGTGTTTGATTTGATAAATGTAGTGCGAGAATCGCAAGGGAGGAAGATGAAATGGAAGCAAAGCTGATCGCAGAAGAAGAAGAGCGAGAGAGACAGAGAAAGTTGCTGAAGCTGAGGCGTAAGAAAGTTAGAAGAAACAAACCTTTTGATCATCTTTGTCTTCTTTTTTAAATATATGACAAGTTTAATCTTTAGTGCTTCTCTCATTCAAATCTCTTTGAGAATAGTGTGTTCTTGAAACTGTACAATTAGATAATAATATATTTATTGGGTTACTCGAGGAATCTGTTGGTGACCTTCCAAGTTGGTGAAAGCTTGATTATTTTCTATGGGTAAAACAAGAGAATGAAAAGAGAGAACATATATATTTATTCACGTTGGAGTTGTTTTAGTTTCACTTCTTACAAGTCCATGAATATTATTTTTGTGATTCTTTTATAAACTTTTCCTCTCAAAGATCTTTGTTTGAGGTATAAATGGACCAAAGAAGAGATTGTCTCCTCATGGGACAGAGCTGTGAGGTGTTATTTTCCTTCTTCTACGACTCCTCTTGTGGAGCTAGAGACTATTCAAAGCTTAGAAATCGTGGAACCATCCTTCTCTCTCTCCTGCTGGTATATCATTATTCTTTACTTACTCTTCAATTTTGAGCTCTTCCCTTCACCGCAATCTAGAGATAGTTGAAACCTTTTGCTATGGTCTGACTGTATCTTTCAGTTCAATACGTTATAAAAGTTACTCTTTTGGTTTAGTTTAGGTTGGACATTCAAACAGATTCTTATAGCTTTGCTCGATCATTTATGTACGCCAGTTTGATTTTTTTTTTCCAGGTTGCTAGTGACTTTTTGCATCTAGAAATTAAAAATTTTTGTTTAGTGTACGGTGTGGTTCTTATATATTCTTCTCTATATTGCGTACTGCTTTGTTATTTTTATAAATGATCTCCTTTAAAAAAGGTTTATGTTTACATGAACAAGATGAACCAGGTAAAAGACTGTTTTCCATGTTTCTAAAACGTTGCGAGAGGCAATCATACGCCGAGAAACAGGTAAATGCTCCATATTCCCACAAAGTATGTTTATATCTTAATATCAAACTGTCTTACAAACTGAGAATTAATTGTGTATACACAAACGAATAGGTCAATGAAATAGCAAGCTTAAGGCTAGGGTTGATCTTTTGGAGAGGAACCAAAGGTACTAATACATTTTAGTAATGAACATGTATAAATAATGTTCTAATTTTCTTACTTAACATTGGGGATTAACAATAGTGCGGATGATATTGATTCATTGCAGGCATTATGTGGGAAAAGATTTAGAATCAATTGCGCAAGGGAACTCTAGACTCAAGTAACACTGGACACTTCTCTAAACATATTTGCTCCAGAATAGTATATGTATATCTTTCTTATAGGCACATCACATACACACATCTCTGAAGATGTTTGATTTTGTGCACATATACATTATGCTAACTATTGTAAGCGATTTAGAACGATTCCTTCATCATGAAAACGAGGTTAAAGACATACCCAGGGTCCAATGAGAATACAATTTTGCACTTTGGGTCTCATGAACTTAAGGACCCTAACCACCTAAGAAAGGACCAGTTATGTAACACAACTAAAGCTAGCCAGACCCGGAAAAATGTGCGATAAGGAACCAAAATGCCAGCACCAAGACCGCCCGACCGAAGCCCTGAGAGAATTACTTCTGATCTTGGAGTGCCTAGATTGAGAACAATATGATACACCCGATCGGCAACTTGAGACAACAGACTGCTTACCTTTAAAACCAAATCCACCTTAGGATCGATGCCCCCAAACAGCCCCTACGGTGGATGGAGGCACTGACACACATCAGAGCTAATAAAACGCAAGAGGTCCATTTAGGCGGAAGAGTCTACGAGGCCTGAAGGACCCACCCAGAGGAGATTCGCGACGAGAGGGAAGTTAAAAAATCCGAAATCACACCTCGTAGGTAAGACAACATTATCACGAACTAAGAGAACTTTCCGTAACGGCAAAGGGGCAGAAAAGACGATGAAGTAATACGGGAGAAAACTATTTCCACGTAACCGAGAAAAGTTTAGGGTATTTAGAAGAAATCTTTGAAAACAAACAACCCAGAACTATATACGGCACCGATTTGAGAATTATTACTAGGAAACGTCGCAAATTACATTAATTCCGGATATAAATGATTGCCTCAACATCAGATTTCCCCTTACAAAATGCGAAAAAGGGCTTAGCTCCCATACGGGGGAGCGCCACGCAGAAGAAACAAGACTGCAACAAATCGGTTGCGAACAGGAGCGATGAGAGGTCTTAAACGCACGCCCTAGGAATCTGGAGGGTGAGGCTAGCAGGAAGGGACTCACACGCAAACCCAAAGAGTAGCGAGCCAAAATGCAATGTTGACCCTCAAGACAAGACGTGAAATCAACCTGGACAAGGTTTGACCAGAATGTTTCTAGGGGCGCCGTACTATAGGCCAACACATGGAAAACTCTAATGACACAAGAATAAGCTAGTAGTGGCCACAGTAATCCGAAAGGAGTGGATGTCATTGGCAAGCGCGACTTATTGAAGGGGAGGGTAATTAGAATGGTTCAAGAAATTAGTATGGGAGGCATTCGTAGCTCATGATGCAGGGAGAACCTTCTAGAATGCAGTGACTGATATGACGGATAAGCCCACAACAACTGCCTACGACCGAAAGGGAAGGTTTTGCCAAATTGTCGGTACACTAGAAGTGAAGATATAAACCACCAACGAACACCTGCAAAGCCTACAAGAAGAATGCAAAGACAACTCAGTACTAGCGGAGAAAACTTAGAAGACGACGGTCCCTTTTTTAATGCGGAACCAGTCACTTTAGCCTAAAAGCAGTTGAGCTCCAGATGACACACAAGGCACAATCAGGGAGACTCATGAGTGAGATAGGGATGCAAGCATGCGCCCAAGAACCTCTGCCAAACCCAAAACCCGCGAAATCACTAGGCATGGGCGCCAAAGGATGTGGTACCTCAATTACAGACAGGCAAGTTGTATCAAAAACTAACTGCTGAAAGATGAGATGGCAGCCAATATACTAGGATGGGTAGAGATGACGTCCGGGAGCTAAGGTGGAACATACAACAAACGCACCAGATGTCGCTGGAAACCCTTAACTGCGGCACAGGGTTGGCACGCTTTGCGACACCAGGGGTACAGGAATAACCACCAGGCGCACTGCATTAGGCCTTAGCAAAGGGACCACGAGAATACCCTCCTGACCCGAAAAGGTCAAAACATCAGAGCATAAAAAGAACAACAACCCCGGAGAACGCTGCCGGAAACAACGAAAGGACCTAGACTTGTAAGCAGGCACGAAACCCATGGCGAGAGACGAAACACGAACTTCGAAAGAGGGGGAGGCGGGCGCTGCCAAAGTACCTGGATGACTCAACGAAATAACCGTTACACCAAAACGCTAAGAGGTCGGCATCCCTTACCATCGATTAACGACACCGCGACATTGATTCCATTGCCGAGGTACCAGGGACGATAGACTAATGCCCACCAACCTGGTGAATAGCACTCTCTTATCCGGGGGACACAAGAGCTGCCCAAACGACCGCTAACGGAAAGCATGTTTGATTGCCGCACCAACAGCCGACGATAAAAAGCAGTGAAGGTAATCATTTGGCACAGAACCCAAAAAAAAGCCTATTGATTCTCTTCATCATGAAACGATGGTTATAGATCATGGTATATTTGTCTCATATGAATAAATACATTTTGACTCTTTGGTGCATAATCAACTTATGTACATCGTTGCAACCACTTTCAAAGAAGTTATGTTAACCAAAACTTCATCTCTGAGGTCGCGAGTATGTGCGACTTAGTAGGGCGGGATGCCTCACCACGAGCAATCTCATGATGGGAAGCTTCATGAGGGACTTAGGGTGTATATTTTTAGCAAGTGGGATATTCAAGTCCAGTATTTGACTCGCACTTTATTCTTCCACTTGAGCTACCATCACTCACTTTGGGCAGCCAAAATGTTTTCTTAAAATGAGTAATCAGTTGTTTTTTTTTTATTTGGGCATAATCATGCACAGCAAGCTGCACATAAGGTGGGGCTTTGTCCGTTTTAGATTAAGAAAGGTGTCTCCTAGGTTAAACTGAACTGTCTTTCACATTATCATGGTCTAATATAATACGGGCACTACAAGAAAACACATGCTTAACGACGAAAATTAACGAGGAAAAACAATCCTCGTAAATTTGCGTCGAGTTTACGACGAATTTACGTGAAAAACTAAAGTCATCGTTATTTCCTCGTAACGTAACGACAAAACTGTTTCGTCGTAAAGTGGATGTAACTTTACGAGTATTTTACGAGGAAAAACTATTTCCTCGTAAATACGACGTAAACTTTGCGTGGTATTTACGAGGGAATAGTTTACGTGTATTTAGCGAGGAAATTTTTGAATCCACCAACTTTATAGGTGTTACACGTTTTTTTTGCCCACCTAATTAATTTTCGTCGTAAATTCATAGCAAAATTACAACTACCAGATTCGAATTTTCCTATAAATATGGATGTTTAAACATCATTTTAAACACACCAACAACAAAAAACGTGAAAGAAAAAAAAAATGGCTGGCTCCGGGAATATTTACGAGTTGCGGAAGTGGATGTATATGCATAGAGATGCTAACGGGAGAGTGACGAAAGAATACCTTGCGGGTCTGGAGACATTTATGCATCAAGCAGATTCAACACCGCTCGCCCAAGAAAGTGGTAAGATGTTCTGTCCTTGTCGGAAATGCAACAATTCGAAACTGGCAAACCGTGAAAATGTTTGGAAGCATTTAATAAATAGAGGTTTCACGGCAAATTACTATATCTGGTTTCAACATGGAGAAGGTTTTAATTATGATCAGAATGAAGCTAGTAGTAGTAATAGCAATTTTCAGGAAAAAGAACCGGTTGATCATCATTTGCATAATGAACATAGTTACCATCAGGAGGAGATGGTAGATTATGATAGGGTTCATGATATGGTAGCTGATGCATTCGTAGCTCATGATGGAGATGAAGAACCTAATATAGATGCAAAAAAGTTTTACGAAATGTTAAACGCGGCGAATCAACCACTTTACAGTGGTTGTAGAGAAGGTCTCTCTAAATTGTCGTTAGCTGCTAGAATGATGAATATTAAAACTGATCACAATCTACCTGAAAGTTGCATGAACGAATGGGCGGACTTGTTTAAAGAGTATTGCCGGAAGACAATGTGTCTGCTGATTCTTATTATGAGATTCAGAAACTGGTTTATAGCCTTGGGTTGCCTTCGGAGATGATAGATGTTTGCATCGACAACTGCATGATCTATTGGGGAGATGATGAGAAGCTAGAAGAATGTCGATTCTGCAAGAAGCCACGATTCAAGCCGCAAGGACGGGGACGTAATAGGGTACCGTACCAAAGGATGTGGTACCTACCAATTACAGACAGATTGAAAAGATTGTATCAATCAGAGCAGACTGCTGGAAAGATGAGATGGCATGCCGAGCATACTCAGACGGATGGTGAGATGACTCATCCATCAGATGCAAGAGCCTGGAAACATTTCAACAAAGTACATCCAGATTTCGCTAGCAATATCCGGAATGTGTATCTCGGATTATGCACAGATGGATTTAGTCCGTTCGGAATGTCAGGGAGACAATATTCATTGTGGCCAGTCTTTCTTACTCCATACAACCTGCCACCGGAGATGTGCATGCAACGGGAGTTACTATTCTTGACCATATTAATACCTGGTCCGAACCATCCAAAAAGGTCCCTGGATGTTTTCCTACAACCACTGATAAAAGAGTTGAAGGATTTGTGGTCAACAGGGGTGAGGACGTATGACTGTTCAACGAAGACGAATTTTACGATGCGAGCGATGCTTTGTGGACCATAAGTGATTTCCCTGCCTATGGGATGTTGTCTGGATGGACTACACATGGGAGATTAGCTTGTCCATATTGTAATGGAACGACAGATGCGTTTCAACTGAAGAATGGTAGGAAGACAAGTTGGTTTGATTGTCACCGTCGATTTCTTCCCATTGGCCATCCTTACCGAAGAAACAAGAATTTGTTTAGGCACAAAAGGGTTGTGAGAGACACTCCTCCTCCATATCTAACTGGAGAACAAATTGAAGCGCAAATCGACTACTACGGAGCTAACGAAACAGTTCGTTGGGGTGGTAATTGGCATGTCCCTCGTAATATGCCAGATTCTTACGGTGTTCATCACAACTGGCACAAGAAGAGTATATTTTGGGAGTTGCCATATTGGAAGGATCTTCTTCTGCGCCACAACCTCGATGTGATGCATATAGAGAAGAATTTCTTTGAGAACATCATGAATACAATATTGAATGTCCCAGGGAAGACAAAAGACAACATAAAATCGAGGTTGGACTTGCCGGATATTTGCTCAAGAAGCGAGTTACATATTAAAAGCAATGGACAAGTTCCCGTTCCGATATTCAGATTATCTTCAGAAAAAAGTCGGTGTTGTTCAACTGGGTGGCATCAGAAGTGAAGTTCCCCGATGGGTATGTTTCGAATCTCTCTAGATGTGTTGAAAAGGGTCAAAAGTTCTCCGGGATGAAGAGTCATGATTGTCATGTATTTATGCAACGACTACTGCCCTTTGCATTTGCGGAGCTACTTCCAACAAACGTACATGAAGCACTTGCAGGTACGTAGTGTATTATATCACAATAATTTACAAAATAATATATGACTAACAATGTGTTTAATTTTTTTTGAATATAAAAGGCATTGGAGCATTTTTCAGGGATCTGAGCACACGCACTCTTAAAGAAGAAGTTGTGGAACAGCTTCAAGAGAACATTCCCATCTTATTGTGCAACTTGGAGAAGATATTTCCTCCCGGATTTTTTGACGTCATGGAGCATCTAGCTGTCCACCTCCCATATGAGGCATTGCTTCGTGGACCTGTACATTACGGATGGATGTATCAGTATGAGCGAGCCATGAAATATTTGAAGGGAAAAGCAAAGAACCTCGCCAAAGTTGAAGGTTCTATAATTGCTGGAAGTTTGACGGAAGAAGTTTCTCACTTCACATCGTACTACTTTGCGTCAAAAGTACGTACACGGAGAAGAGCTCCAAGAAGATATGATGATGGTGGTGTTGCGCCAACATATGCAGTTGCTGGTGTTCCAGACATCTTTAGCCAGATTGGGCGACTCGGTGGGAAGTGTAAAGAGGTTTGGTGGTCGAGTGAAGAAGACGCTCATAGTGCACACACCTATATTCTACTCAATTGCGAAGATCCATTGATGCGTTATTTTGAAAGGTAACATATATTGACACTTCGAAACACATATAACTATAATTAATTGTATAATTGCGAGAGATTCATTCCTATAAAATGTGATTTTACAGCCTATTTGTTTCTCAAGTGCCTATTTGTTTCTCAAGTCGAAGAAACATTTCCTGGTATATCCACAAGTGACGTAGACAAAAGGAAAGATCAACACTTCATTAAGTGGTTGCGGAATCAGGTATTAACTAAAACTTTTTTTCATACATTATCTGTATTTCATTAACATTCTCTTTATTTTTGCAGGTTGATTATGACGACGACGATGCAGATTATCCTAAGTGGTTACACGAAGTAATTCAATCTCCACTTGTAAAGGTCACCACATCACAGATGTATTTCACACGGGGCTATACTTTTCATACATATGACTATGGTAGACAGCGGGCGACCAGTAACTATGGAATATGTGTGAAAGGGGAAACAGATTTCTACGGGATCTTGACGGAGATTATTGAAGTCGAATTTCCAGGGATACTGAAGCTGAAATGCGTCCTCTTCAAATGTGAATGGTTCGACCCCGTCGTCAACAGAGGTGTTCGGTCTAACAAATTCGGTGTAGTTGATGTCAACGGTGGACGAAGGTACAACAAATTCGAGCCTTTCATCTTAGCTTCACAAGCAGACCAAGTTAGCTTCCTTCCATACCCTCGGATGAGAGATTCAGGTATAAATTGGTTAGCAGTGATCAAAGTTACACCTCGAGGACGAATCATCAGTGGAGAAGAACCACCATTGCAAGAAGAACAGATAAATGAAGTCGAGGAACCTGAACAAGAAATTGATGACATCCTTCTCATTGATCCGCATAATCACGAGTACGAAGATCTTACCGATGATGCCACAGACGAAGCTGTTGAAGACGAGTTTAATGAAAATGATGATGTTTCTAGTGATGACGAGAATGTCGATGTATCCGATTGATGTATTTGTTCTATGAATAAGATGAGGGAGTTTGTTTTATGAATAAGATAATGTGAGGTTTGTTTTATGAATAAGGGAATGCTGGGAGTTTGTTTTATGAATAAGCAAATGTGGGATTTGTGGTTTGGAATGGAAATAAAGATGGAGTTTGGAATATATGAAGTAGAAAATAAGGAATATGGGGTTTCGGGTTTTTGGTTTCGGTTTCGGGTTTTGGTTTTGTTTCGGTTGGGCTTTCGGGTTTCGGGTTTGGGGTTCTAGGGATATATGAGTAGAAAATTAAGATGGGGTTTGGAATATATGAAGTAGAAATTAAAGATGGGGGTTTGGGTTTGGGGTTTCGGGTTTCGGTTTGGGGTTTCGGGTTTGGGGTTTCGGGTTTAGGGTATGGGGTTGGGGGTTGGGGTTTCGGGTTTGGGGTTTAGGGTATGGGGTTTCGGGTTTGGGTTTCGGGTTAGGGTTATGGGGTTTGGGGGTTGGGGTTTCGGGTTTCGGTTTCTGATCTAGGGATTTAAACATAACACTCGTTAATTCCACGTAAGCACAAATCGTCGTAAAGTCCACGTAGGATGAAATCGTCGTAAAGTCCACGCAGGATGAAATCGTCGTAAAGTACACGTAGGATGAATCGTCGTAAAGTCCACGTAGCATAAATCGTCGTAAAGTCCACGTAGGGTTAAATCGTCGTAAAAACCACTAAGATAACGAGGAATAACGACGAAACTAAAATTAAATATGAGGTTTGGAATATATGAAGTAGAAAATTAAAGATGGGGGTTTGGAATATATGAAGTAGAAAATAAGGAATTGGGGTTTCGGGTTTCGGGTTTCGGGTTTGGGGTTCGGGTTTGGGGTTTGGGGTTTTCGGGTTTGGGGTTTCGGGTTCGGATTTCGGGTTTGGGGTTTCGGGGTTGGGTTCGGGTTTCGGTTTCGGTTTCGGGTTCGGGTTTCTGGTTTGGGTTGGAATATATGAGTAGAAAATTAAAGATGGGGGTTTGGAATATATGAAGTAGAAAATAAGAATCTGGGGTTTGGGTTTCGGGTTGGGGTTTCGGTTTTCGGGTTTCGGGTTTGGGGTTTCGGGTTGGGTTTGGGGTTTGGGGTTTGGGGTTTGGGGTTTGGTTTGGGGTTTGGGTTTGTGGTTTCGGGTTTCGGGGTTTGGGTTCTAGGGATTTAAACATAACACTCGTTAATTCCACGTAGGATGAAATCGTCGTAAAGACCACCACGTAAAAAGATTTAACATAAATCACGTAATTCCACGTAAGCAAATCGTAAAGTACACGTAAACAAAACACTCGTTAATTCCACGTAAGCAAAATCGTCGTAAAGACCACGTAAACGGATTTATACATAAACCCGTTAATTCCACGTAAGTAAAAATCGTCGTAAATATCTCGTAGTGTACAAACTTGAAAAAAAAGGAAAAGGAGAAAATACCAGATTAACATGTGGCAAGACTTCCAGCAATTATAATACGTAAGTCTCGCCCACATGAATTCTAATATCTTCTCCTTTTCCTATTTTTTTCAAATATTTATAATTTGAATATGATTTTTTTGAGGATTGTGATTTGAGATAAAGTGTGATTTGGGAGTTTGGGTGTGGTTTGAGAGTGAGAGTTGTGGGTATATTTATAGGAAAGCAAGCCTCGTTAATTCCTCGTAAGTAAATCGTCGTTAATACCTCGTATAAAAAAACACGGGCCTTTGTGATTACTCTCGCAATTTCCTCGTAAAAAAAAAGACGGGCCTTTGTAACTGCTCGCTATTTAGTCGTAATTTACGACGAATTTGCGACGATATGTAATCTTATATATACACCCCGCTCACTCTTTCTTTCCTCCTACTTCCTCTCTACTTCTCTCCACTTCCTCCCCATTCGTAGCAATGGTAAGCCTGATTCCTCTCTAATTTGGTTAGATACATTAGGTGGTTAGTATAGGGAATTTAGATAGGTTTGCGGATTTTATGTTATTTAGTGTTGATTAGGTGGATAATGTTGGAAATATATTGTTGATGTTAATTTCAAAAATTTCATTTTTTTTCCAGGTTCGAAAAGGAAGACTTACTGCCCATTATAGAGAGATCTTCGGTGAGCCGGGTAGTCGTTTAGACCCGGCCTCTTCTTCCGCTCCCAGTTCTTCGGGCCAGGAGACTGTCCCCGAGACTCAGTACACTCAGAGAGTCTCTGGTCTACTTCTTCTAGTGCACCATCGGCTCCTCATGTGCCTCCTCCGATGCCTCCTCCTGTGCCTCCTCCGATGGCACCTCCGATGGTCGCTGATATTCATCCTGATCTGATGGTGCCTCCGAGTGCTCCTTACTCGCAGTACACGGTAGAGGACATTCTCAGTCTGCCAGGCAGAGAAGGTTTACCAGTCATCGACCCAGACCGACCGGACGGAACGTTGTGGTATGTTGCATTAATTTTTTTAATTCGTTTAAATATCTTTTATAACATTAAAAATAATTTATATTTTAAATTTGTATTTTCCAGGTGGGGGGTTGACGGATGTCTTGCATCGGACGTAACCGACACGATCAAGGGTTACTTCTCCATGCACACATCAAACTGGAGTAAGACGCCTCACTACGTCAGAAAGACGTGGTTCAAAATTTACGCTGTAAGTTTCTATTAATTAATTATATATATTTAATTTTTTCATGATTTATATATATACTTTCTAAAAACTAATTGTTAATTTATTTTTTCCAACAGCAAAAATATAATTGGGCTTTGGGGATCACTGAGAGGGTGAGGAAGAAGTTTAACGCGAAAGCGAAAGTTCGCTTGTTGGACACGGTCTCCAACTGGAAGGGTGACTGGATCGTGAAGGGGTATGAGCGTGGCAAACCCGCTGAGCTCACCACGGACGTGTGGGATGGCCTCATCCGTTATTGGCGCCTTCCTGATTCGATTAGAATCGCCCAGGCTTGCTCTAACTCCCGTAACACGGTCGATGAGCACGGGAACGGGCCGATGCTTCACACTACGGGCCAAAAACCCCACGCCGGTGTCCGTTTGGAAATGGTAATTAAATATTTTATTAAATAATTTTTTAATAATTATATTAATTTATTCTAACTTTCTTAACTGTTTTTTTAGGCCAAAGAGACGGGACATCTCCCGTCTCTTATGGAACTTTACGAGAGGACCCACAAGAACAAGGCGGGCGTATTTGTAGATGGCAAGTCCGAGCAAATCTACAACGACGTAGTTGCTCGGGTTGAAGACCGCCAGACTCAGCTGACCCAGCAGTCTACCGACGGATTACCCGTCACCTTATCCACACTTGAAGTGGATAAGATTTACGAGGAGGTAAATTTTCAAAAAAATTAACTTTTAATTATTCATTTAATTTAACTTTAAATATTTACTTACAATATTTATTTTTGTTTTAAGGTTGTCCCTAAAAAAAGGGACGGACGTTGGGTATTGGTTCCGTCAATGATGTTCCGAGAGCGACATCGTCTTATGGTCAGCGACGGGATGATGAAGTCACGGAGCTGCGTAGAGAGTCCGCTCAGCTGCGTAACGAGTTGACCGCGACAAAATCTCGTATGGGTGGAGTCGAGGGCTTCTTGGACGTTATTGCGGCCACAAATCCGGAATGGGAGTCCATGTTGAGGAACATGCGACAACAACATCCCATTCATGGCGAGTCATCCGACGACGTACATAACGAGGCGGATGTTACGAGGAGGAGTGATGAATTCTACGGGCGATGAACGACCCTTAGTTTTTTTTGTTGTTGTTTGTATTATATAAATTCAAAACTTATTTATTTATAAAATATTTTCATATGAATTTATTTTTATTTTGAATTTTAATTTATTATTAAATTAAATAATTTTAATTATTTTTTATTATATTTTAAAATTCTGTAAAATAATAAAAACGAAGTAAATTCGTAGCTAAAGTACGACCTCTTTACGTGGAAATCTTACGAGGAAATGACGAGAAACAGTTTACGAGTATTTTACGAGGAATTCTTTACGAGGAAATAACGAGGAAATGTTTACGACTATTTTACGAGGAAATAATTTCGTGGTGTTACGTGTATTTTGCGAGGAAAATATTTCAAGGTATTTACGTGTAGATTACGAGAAACTGTTTTCGAGTTATTTACGAGGAATTGTAGCGACGTCCTTACGAGGAATTGTAGCGACGTCTTTACGACGAATCGTTCTACTTCGTCTTTACGACGAAATATATTCCTCGCTAAGTTACGACGAATTAGCGAGGAAATATGTGTTACGACGGACGTTAACGAGCAAACACGTTTCCTCGCTAATTCGTCGTAAAGCCTCTTTTACGACGAATTAGCGAGGAAAACCGCCCTCGTTAAGATTATGTTTTCTTGTAGTGTACATTGGCAGCAAACAATAACCATAAGCTTGTAAATTTTAGCCAGGACATGCATGGTTTTTATTATATAATAAACGACTGCATACACATTTCTGCTTGCTCTTCCTCGCTCATAAAAGCAGAAATTACGACAAAAATCAGCTCTCTCCTTTACAAGAACCAAACTAATTTTTGTCAGTTAAACGACACATGCGACTTCGGCCAATAATTCCTAATCCTGTCGTCAATACATGCAACAAGATAAAATTTAATTACAAATATAAAACCGCCTTCATGTATAGATTCTTTACTAAATAACAAAAATAATTCTACAACAGGAAGCGGTCGCTTC